>NC_080048.1:5589242-5601742 GCF_026212465.1 Amaranthus tricolor | reverse complement strand
CTAGAGATCATATATATAGCTGGGCACATAATCAACAGAATAGATTTGCCACTACATCAGCAGCTGATCCAAGTCACCAAACCAAGCAGTACAAATCAGTTAGACAGTTATTTTGTAACCCACTTTGTATCATAACAGAAAGTTGTTATTGCTTCTGTTCTTTAGTTTCCTTTCTTGATTTTAGTCTTTTCCTATTTGTATAAATAGCTAAGGCTACTCTCTTTTGTAATCAATCAAGTCTAATTAATAAAAAGTGAAGTAGTAAGATTGAATGTATCTTCTGTTCTTGTTTTCATTAAATTCAACACGTGTTTCATTGAAGTTTGCTTAAATCCGAACATGTATACATATCCCTACATGTAGATGAACGAGATTCATAAACAAATTGGAGAACTATCATCATCGTACCCAATATATCCCGGTCATAGAATACTGCTTGTTTACTTTGTTTTGGTGATAATGCAGTATTTAATAGAATGTGAAATGAAGCTGGAATTGAAGAAACCATTATATATAATGGTGTTTGGTTAATTATTCTGAACTTTTAAATATGAATGTTACATTTTCAGGAGCAAAGACTAGCACTTACGGTTGTATTTTGTGCTCGACTCTCAGTAAATTCGTCCTACCCATAAACAAGGATGCACGCCATGTAAAGATTCGTCAAAACTATTGATTAACCTTACTTACTCCCACCCTAATAAGTTCCTTAAGTCTTCCTAAATGCCAAATTGTGGTGAAGATTTATAGCATAGATTCACGAAGGTCTAAAAGGCTCGGGAAATTCTAAGCGATGCACGATCACGTGTTCTCTATGATAATAAGATTCAAAGTTTGGGATGCGATGAATTTGTTGCAGATGATGTTTTGTTTTAGGACATGATGGTTTTGGACATCGGAGAAGCTTTGGATTTTTTGTTATCAATGTCGATGTGGTGATTACTTTTTGATTAGTTCGCTTGAGTTGGAAAAATTAGGCTATGGCTTGTTAAGGGATGATAAGTACGAGATTTCCATTCGAACTGAGTTTAAGCTGATTGTTAAAAGGCTACTGACGGTTGAAGCCGCTAATAGTTGAGGCTTTAACATATATTATATACTCTAACAATTAGAAAAGTGTGGAGGTTGCACAGATCTCCTCATACCTAACACTAAATATTTTACTTTAAAATGAGGGGTGGGTGACACGCTGGCTTTTGATACCATGTCAAGAAACCAACTTAATCAAAAATTTAATCTGATAATTGATATCTCATAATATATTATATACTCTAATTATTGTTGTGCTTTTTAAATTCGCTTAAATATCAATCGAATTTGCAGAGTAAAGCCATAAAATGTTTTTCCAGGCAAGCTTTTAAATGCAATACGAGAGGGTTTGATCAGTAGGGGAATTTTGATCCGGCAAAGATAAAGGATTTATATTACTAATCTATTGTGTAAATTAACTTTTGGTAAAAATATGGAGTCAATTGAGTTACATATGCCAAAGCCATGTTTGGTATTTAGTTTGACAAAAAAATTAGTTTGTTGAGAAAATTACTTTTTATAAAAATTATTTGAAGGGAAAATATAAATGATAATTAGTTTTCTTGGTTCAGTGAAATATTTTAGAGAAAATTGAGATCTTGTGAATGGAAAAAAGAAAGAAAATTATTGGAGGAAAATGTTTGTAAGTGCATGAAAAATGCCTTTTCAGCTATCCTTTTTAAATCCTTTTTTAAACAAAATATTGGAATTTGAGGAAAATAGTTTTATGTGAAAATGTTTTCGATCAATCCAAACATCTCTTTTTCCCCTAAAATATGGGGTAACGATAAATTAGTCTTTTAAGGACCCATTTCGTATTATTGTGATTTTTTAAATTTGTTGTTTGATTTTCATAGTTATGATATGTCTTATAATAAATAAAAATATAATTAAAAATTTATTGAAATATAATAATTTTGAAAACTAAAAACTTAAAAGCTACTTTTACTAATTTTCAATTTTTATACAAAGTGACCCTCAAATTTTGGTTTTGTTTCCTAACTCAGTAATTCCTTGTCTCTGGATATCAGAAGGTCCGGTAAACTTAAGTTTTAAACAAAATATAAAAAGCTAGCCCTTGAGAAATCATATTTTTGAGAGACATATTTCAAACCCAGCCATTAAAGATTAATATCTATTTACATTATCCTTAATGCCTACTTATATTATTCTTAGTGCTTATTTATCGTATTCTTAATGCCTATTTTCAATATCTTATATCTCTTCCTGGAATATTCTTATTGCCTACTTATAAAAAATATATGATGAGCCGGACTATTTAGAGATGACCTTTCAAAGAGACCGCCTCTCACAAGAATTTGTGATATAAAAAACTTCTATTAGCGGAAATTGAACCCGGGTCTCCTCGCTGAAAGCAGACATCCTAACCCCTGGACGACAACAGAACTTGTTACGATATGATATATATCGAATAGCAAAAGAGAGAAAGGCAATCTTTCACCTCTTCAAGAAATTGGTAATTTGGTTGATTTCAATAGCATTCTTACAATCTAAGTGACTGGAGAAAAGCGAAAGAGTAAGTGGTAAAAAAAGCTCTAGGAAGAAGAGATATAGCTTAGCTTCGATCCTCGCTGCTAGAAGCAAGGTGATCATTAGATTATTTTATTTTACAACCCATCTCACCGTAAAACGAATCTGTATAAAAGACTCATTAGTAACAAACGTAAAAGAAAGAAGAAAAAAACAATGAAATTGAATTCCCGCTTATACAAGAAGCGTTTTTTTTAATAATTTGGTCTGACTTAAGTAAAGTTGTATTACGGTGAGACGACCTTAATAGAGTTTTAGTGTTTATTCTTACGGTAAGACATAGGGAAATTTATGTAAGAATCAAATTCTAAACTTTATGAAAAAATATATGTGTTCCTATCGAGACAAAATCCGAGACTAATGAGATTATTTTACTTGAATAAAATGTTTTCACCTAAACAAATCATCCCCTAAATGCCAATATTATGTATATGATAATCAAAATATATGGATGTTTTAAACTATTGTCACTAATTTATTGTAACATTCTTCTTTATGAAGGTGTGAAGTCGATGATATGTAATAGTCATGTAGAAATACTCAATTGTCACCAATTGGCATCATGCTCAGTTGTTGCATGAGTTCATGTATATTGTATATCTCCTATTGTGGGCACATGCTAAAACCATAAAATCAAAAAAGGGAAAAAATTCCGTTGCCGGGAATCGAACCCGGGTCTCCTGGGTGAAAGCCAGATATCCTAACCGCTGGACGACAACGGAACTTGTTAATAAATCATTAAAAATTACCAAATTGTACGACACATTTGACTTTTTATTATTGTGTGATAATTAATCACTTGGTTTAACTAGGATAATCTTTTGTTTACCTCATTTTTAAGTGATTAACTGACTAAGTGATGTGTATGCTTAATATTGATATGCCATATGTTTTTAAGGGAAATTAATTTATACCATTTCATAGGTTGATTTGGTTCATATAGCCGATCTACGCCCTTATATACGTCCCCCTTCGTCCTCATACTTATTGCTAAATATTCCAATTAAAATGAGAGTTGGATGAGATTCGAACTTATGACTGTTCATCCCATTGGCTTATCATTAAGTTCGAATATATATGTTATATACTTTGTTAAGACGTTATTCTTCTACCAAAATTTGATGTAATGGGTTCAATTGATATGTATTTAAGGGAAATTAACAATTTTATTTTTTGATTTGATTTGGTTCATATAAGTGTAGCCGACTTTATTTTTTAGGATTAGGAAATGAGGTTGTGTAGTGTTGTAGCAAAATTCATCTGCCAAAATTTGTTGTTGTAGGTCGGTTTAATATGTATTTAAATAAGACTTTAAGACGATTTTATAAGTTAATTTAATTTGATTTATACAGTCGATTCATAAACACATTGTTGTTGTTGTAGTGATTCATATGCCAAATTGGTACTTTTAAGTTTCATCACAGCCCATCAGCAACAGTATATTCATGTTGACATCATTTTTGATTTAGATGCACTTTAATTGACTTTTTGTGATTGTTATGAATGATTATCTAACGTCTGGTTTTAGTAGAGCATTTAAAGGTATTGATTAAAAGTAGAGGTAATAGTAATAGTAGCATTGTAGTACTACCTCAGTAGCTTTCATATTGCACCTAAAATAATATCCTTAAATCATAATTGCATAATAAAATTGTGTAATAAAATGGAAGATCAATAAATAAATGATTATTTTGTAACTTTTATTGAGATGAATGTATTTTGTTGTGTTTTTAATGATCATATTACTCGTAGATTTCAAGATATGAAAATTCGTCGAAATAAATTATAGAATATCTTTTTGTAGAGTTGAATTGAAAATATTTTTCATATATATATATATATTATGACTTTTTGAATTTTTTTATTGAATTATTTTTTTTATCAATTGTGCTTCAACTAAGTTTCTATTCTGGATCAGCCATTGATAGAGAATAAGACAAAAAATTAAATAGATGATAGAAATAAACGATTAAGATGAATAGAAAATAAGTTTATGGACGAATTAAAAAAAAGGACCATTATTAAAAAAAGATAATGCAAACAAACTAAATAAAAAGCCGTGTTTAAGAGGAACATAAGAGTAGTAGTTAGTTAGTTAGTTAGTTAGGTGTTGTTGTAGCTATTGTACTAGAAGTTAGATGTCAAAGTGTAGGTGTAATATCAATGTTTAGAAGTAAATATAAAACTAAATAATATTCTCACCATTCTATTACCCAAATGCCACGCTCCCCTCAAGACAGAGATATGGTGGTCAGATTGGAAATTCGCATTTAAATTCATACAATCTTATTCTTATTAGAGATAGCGTTATATTCAAATGGCTGCCTATTATGTTGATGTCTTTAGTTCTTATGAACTGATGCTTCATTTGTAGTAGCTTTAAGTAAGAACTAGTGAATGCGTCTAAATCATCTAAAAAAAAGGAATGCATCTAAATGAAAAGGCCAAACCGAAAAAAAAAAGTCTTTATAAAGAGTAAAAACAATGTTAAATATTTTACGACATGTAAATCAAGAATATCATTGTAGCTATCAAATTTTTTTGAAAAATGTATGTTGCGACTACCTAACACGCAAAGCGAGAAAAAATTTAACTTCGTTTTCACAGTGTTAGCAATTTTTTCCAACACGTTTTTATTTATTGTAATGACTTTTAAAAAATGAGTAATTTTAAAATTACTTTGAAAATGTTAAATTAAATTTAAAATAAATAAGCATATACATAAGTTTAAATTACACAAGTAAATGAATTTATAAAAAAGACTTTTATTTAGTCAAATGTCACTTATTTCAAGTGAAAGGTAAAACTTAAGTCAAATAGATTATATCCGATCACAGTTATCGGAATCCGACAACTTTAATTTGTTGTAATACTTACACCTTTTTATTTGTAATGGTTACAACTCAAAAAAATAGTTTTTTGGCTAGGTTTTTTAAACAATTCTATTGTAACATACACTAATGTTGTATCCCTTTTTTCTTATGACCATATTTTGTTAAAAAGTTTTAGAATTAATTGCATGATTTTCGAATTCTTATATAATATTTTTTAAAGAGTTATAAAGTTATGATTTACATTGACACTATACATTCATATGAGTATATATTCATTTTATTTTTCATCATTTTTATTTTATGTGTCAATCTTAATAGGTAAAAATCTAATATACACTTGATCCACGCTAAAAATATTTTATGATCTTTTATTCAAAGAGTGGAAATGAGTTAAGTCGAAAACAATGAATTTTAAGATTATTGAACGCTATATTTTTATCTTAAGTCCATACAAAGTTTAATCATAAGAATTTTAAAATTCATGTATAAACTAATGCCAAAATTGTTGATTTAAGATTGAAAAATGGGAATAGACATCAATAAATCTATCAATTTAAGCTATTATTAGCTGAAGATAATCAATTAGCGCATCTAGTGTAGTGGTATCATAGTACCCTCCCACGGTACTGACCGGGGTTCGATTCCCCGGATGCGCATATTTAAACAATTTTTTACGCCTTTTATTGCACCTTCTTTTCAAATAATTCAATTAAATAACAAAGTTACCATAGTGTTTGGATTAATAATATAAATAAATTGTTTTAATGAAGATTAAATTTCAATATGAGAAATATAAATAAATATTACTAATTGTTTTTGTTTGATTTGTATGAAGTTATCATATTAACATGAGAAAGGCAGAGATATTAGGTCATGAGAGTGAAAAAAAAAATTTATTTTTCGACTTGTTTTTGAAAAAATATATTAGATAAATGAAAAAACTTTCCATAAAAGTTTTTCAATTTTTATATTTCTAGTCAACCAAACAATAAAATGAGTAAATGTCTAAATGATTTCTGAATCTACACCCCTAAACAAACATAAATAATAATCGTTTATTCTAATCAAATGTCTTTTTTTTTTTCAGATTCATATTAAATTTCTTATTTTGTTATTTAATTTTTTTCCCCTTTGTT
The DNA here is from genome assembly GCF_026212465.1 of Amaranthus tricolor. Classification (NCBI taxonomy): domain Eukaryota; kingdom Viridiplantae; phylum Streptophyta; class Magnoliopsida; order Caryophyllales; family Amaranthaceae; genus Amaranthus; species Amaranthus tricolor. Next base: position 5,595,192 of record NC_080048.1, on the reverse strand, counting down.
TATGCCCTTATATGATCCAAATATATCAACATAATTGCCAATTATCAGTTTTCCCTTACTCGAACCTCTTTTGTGGTCTCCTTTCTTTTCTTAAAAGTAGCACATTATTTGATGATTAGAATTGGAAGGAATATGATCATAACTAGCCAATATCATCCATGTTTCAAATGAACTAAAATGCAAGAAATATAAATTATTTTCATAACTAACCTGTGTGACTGATCAATAGTAACTAGTATGAGTTGATGTAGCACAAATGCACAACTTCAACTTAATCAAACTAGCCTCTTCCCATAACATTGCTTACTCAAATGAGCATCTCAATCAACCATTAGCATGTTTTTTTCAATATTAAGAAAAAAAAAAGAAAATTTAATTCTTTTGATCATAACAAATTAAAACCTTATAAATTTTATATCAATATATTCATTAACTTTTTAACTTTTTACATACATAATTCTTTGCTGCCGTGATTGGAATACTCATTTGAGCAAGAAACATTACATAGAGGCTTCTTTTTCTTCAATATTTCTCTCATACGATGAATTTATTCAGTTACATTTAAGTATACGAAAGAAATATATATATTTGTGTGTATATATATATATAACGTCGTGAGTTTTGAGTTGAAATATCGAAAATAAGTTACAAGATCGAATTTAATAGCTAAGATAGGAAAATGGGTGTGATAGTTGCATTTGATAGATAGGCAAATATCAACACTTCAAAGTAAGATTGGGAAAGTTGAATAGGGAAAGTTTGATGATGTAGAGATTAAGGAGTTAAGAGTTTGTTGGGTGTTAGTTTAGAAGCTTAGCTCCTTGGACTGGCAGCTCCCACGTACTTGCGAATATTTTTAACACCATGTATCATGTATCTATCCACCCATCACTATACATACCTATAAAATCTCCATTTACAAGTTATCTCTTTTTATTGGATATTAAATTAAGAGTTATATAACTTTTTTAGAAATTATACATTTATCAAATATATTTAGTACTTTTTGATGAAGATTGTATTAGGATAAAAGAGATATTAATTTTTTTTTTTGGATCAATTATTTAGATCAATTTTTCACCAATAAAAATTTTATTTTTCACTATATTTAGCTGAATTTTCACATTTTAAAATTAAGAATTAATTACAGTTTTAATGTGTATTGTATGTTACAGAAGTCTTTCCAGATGTGCTATGTGTCACTTATCTTTCTCTTTGTGATCCCAATATTTTTAGGGATATATTAAGTGTGCACATTAATCTTTGCCTTTTCTTTGAAAGGGTACAGGTATGATATGTATCATGCCTTCTTTCCCAGAGTGTGACTTGTGTGGGATAGTAAGTTGATGTCTTAATGACCATATGTCTATGACTATTTATCCTAAAGGTATGCTTGGATTAGGTATAAATATTTAAGGGGAAATTAAAGTCAAACTAATGAATTGAAAGCAAATAGAGATGCATTCGAAGTAGTTGAGATAGCTGTGAAGAAGATAAAATAAGCATGAAATAAAAATAATGAAGAAAAAAGAAGATGATTTCCCCTATTATGGAGGTAATACATTCCCTACCCTCCCCTGGGATAAGTATTTACCCCACAAAATTGAGAGTTCCCTTTATTTTTCATTACTTTGCAACTATTCTTCTACCTCTACAACTCACTAATTTCCCATTTATCAACTTTATTTTCTTCCTTTGACTCTTTTACCCCTAATTGTTTACTCCCAATCCAAACATACCCTAAGAAATACTAGTTCTTATTCTAATCAAATGTTTCATTTAATTGATCTGGCATTAATTTTCATAAAAAGGAGAGGGACCTAAACCACGTCAAAGGGATGAGTAACGAAAAAATATGATAATTTAATAACAATTGTAATATAAATAGTTAAATTACGTGAGGGCATAAGTAAATAACGATAAAGAGTTGTCAAATAAGAAAATGATACATATAATGTGAATATGTAAAAAAGAAAATGAGACATTTAAATAAAATATAAAGAATTATTATTTAAGGTATTATAAGATTTTTGAACAAACTATTTCAAAAATTTAGCCATGGATTTTTCTTTATATAATTCATACTCATTTTGTTTTATGATAGGAACATTATGAACTCATGATATATTCAACTCACGATTCATCACATTGCAAATATTTTTCTCCAATAATAAAGGAATATCAATTCCCCTCCACTCTTTCATCCTCAACAAATTGTTTATCGTCTTCAGTTCCTTTAATAGTTTGTCGTCAAATTAAACCAAGTTTTTATTAAATTAATTATCATTTCCATTTTTTTATTTTAAAGAAAAATGTTTTCCTCTACACCAAACACCACTACTAAATTATTCAAATGAAACTTCAGATTTATAAATAAAAACCTAATGAGCAACTAAGGGTCCATTTGTTATCCTTTTTGTTTTTCCTTTTATAGTTTTTCAAAAATTTTAAACCAAAAATAGTAAACTAGATTTTTAGTTGTTAGTTTTCAAAATTATTGTTTTTTCAATAAATTTGACTATTTTTTATTTAATATAACATATATATTTTATAACTATAAAAATTTTAAAAACTAAAATATAATATAGAAAATCACAGTGTTGCCGTATTTGTTCTATGATCCTTTTAAGTATTACTTGCTCAATGATAATAAAGAACAAATTAGGAAAGACTTGTGAGCTAATCTTAGTATATGAATCAAATTCCCTTCATCAATTTGGCAAGAAACAATTATAAATTATAATCATCATTATGATCAATGAGCTTTACTTCCTTCTTCATTTTGTAATAGGGCAAAGTTTATACATACATGTGATGAAAAGAAGAAAAAAGCTAATGATAACTAAAACAATAATATTAAACAATAAAAGTTAGATAATTTGCCAAAATGCTACTACACTTTACTCAATACACAAGCTAATTGCACATTGATTTGGTAACAAAACTCACCAACAAAGAAAAGTATCTCTAAGTAATACATACTCATTCCACTAGACATGTCTAGCTAACAAGCTCAAAGAATGCAAATTACATCCACAACTTGCTACCCAATTTATCCCTTTGTGTTGCCATGACTACATTTCTCTATGTTTTCCTTCCATTCATCATCATCCAAATCTTAGGTATGCATCATTCTCTTCTTCATCTTATATTTGATATTTATTATTAATTTATCGACATGTTATAGGTCAAGTAAATTTGAGTTAAGTATCATAGTTTTGTCTGGTATTACAATCCAATTAATTTTATTTCATTTTAAATCTTTTTGAATTTTGAAAATCATGGGTTATTGGTTAGCCTAGTGGCTGATAGTTTTCTCATCCATCCTTATGATAAATTTTTGATTCTCATAACCTACAGAAAAAATAAATTCTCTCTTCCCCTATTTACCTATAGGCTATGGAGATTCTCTAGTCTTATCCAATATCAATCTATTTGTCCGGACTATTATCCATTTATTTCATTTTAAATCATTTTGAGTTTTGAGAATCATGGGTTACTGGCTTTCTCAACCACCTTTGTGACAGAGTCTTGATTCTCACAACCTACAGAAAAGTTTGATCCCTCTTCTCTGTTTTATTTGTAGTCTATAGGGATTCTCTAGTTTTAACCAATATAAAAAAAATCATTTCAATGAAATTTATTAGACTATAATTTGGATGTGCATAACAAATTTGTAATAATGTATAGGAGTTGAAGCAAACATTGGAGTTAATTATGGTATGCAAGGAGATAATCTTCCACCACCAAGAGATGTAGCGAAGTTCCTTGTTGATTCAACTATTATCAATCATGTAAGACTCTTTGATGCAAATCCTAATACTCTTGAAGCCTTTGCTCACACCGGAATTGCCATAACAGTAACAATCCCAAATGTTTTGATCCCTCTTTTTACTGATTTCACATTTGCTCAAGAATGGGTCAAAAACAATATTTCTACCCATATACATTCTACCAACATAATACGTATCTTGGTAGGCAACGAGGTTTTGGCGACCGCCGATAAGCTCCTCATTACTAGCCTTGTCCCGGCCATGGAAACGATCTACACCGCCCTCATCGGAGAGTCCTTGGAACGTAAAGTTCAAGTCTCAACCCCTCATTCGCTTGGTATTTTGTCTAGTTCAAGCCCACCCTCTATGGGGCGGTTTAGGCAAGGTTATGACGTGCATGTTATATGGCCGTTACTTAATTTTTTAAGGGGTGTAGGTTCACCTTTTATGGTGAACCCGTATCCCTTTTTTGTTATTGATTCGAATCATACGAATCTTGATTACGCTTTATTTAGGCCTAATTCAGGAGTGTTTGATGAAAATACGGGTGTGAACTATACTAACATGTTGGATGCACAACTTGATGCTATTTTTTGTGCAATGAGGGTAAATGGGTATGATGATGTGGATATCGCTATAGCCGAAACTGGTTGGCCATCACAAGGAGACCCGAGCCAAGTTGGCGTTGACCGGTATAGCGCTGCCACTTATAACGCCAATGTAATACGCCAAGTCACATCAGGTGTAGGGACCCCACTAATGCCAAATCGGACTTTTGAGACCTATATTTTTGCGCTATTGGATGAAAATTTGAAGATTGGGCCTACCTATGAAAGACACTTTGGTTTGTTTGGTCCTGATCTCACCCCAAACTACGATATTGGGCTTTTTCGGCCCAATATCACTTCCAATGCTTCTCCTAAGAGTACTATATACTTCTCCCTTATCATCACAATTGTATGTTGGCTTATTGGTTGATGGCATTTTGAGATGATTATTGACAGGCTAAGTTGACCAAATCATCATGATCATTCGTTAAAGCCAGTATATTCTACTCACAAAAATTATTATCAAATCTTGAATTCTGATAAGAGTTATTTAAAAGCAAACCATATCCATATCAAAAAGGTATAGAGGTTGCTGTCAGTAAGATCGTTGACTAAGTTGATCAAATGAAGCCCGATATTGTGTTAAATGGACTAATATTGGGATAATGGGCCTAGCATGTCAGAGCTCAGAAATTAATAATTTAATACAAATTATTATATGAGGCAATTTCACTATACGGCGCAACTAATAAGGTAAATAACCCTATTAATACAAATTATAAAATTATAGGCTCCTTATTTTATGGTCATTATTAGAGGATGTCTTCACAAGTAGGCCAATAATTTGGTCGTTTTTATATTGTATGTTCCAAGACAGGAACATCAATGAGGGCAGCATAATGGCTCAACATAGCAACAATTATTTCCACTAATCCAAGTACGTTCTATAATCTTTGCTCTTTCTTAGTTGATTAATTAAAGCACAAGTTGTTTTGAGAGACGGTCGTTTTGAGAGATGCATTTGATAAATGGGCTAAATAGCCCAATTAATACAATCAAAGAGAAAATAAAAATATGGACTTCTTATTTTGAGTTCGTCTCTTTAAAATATAGTCTCTCACTTTTATTAATGATATACGAGAAAATTAGACAACTTTTACATTGATGATATAAAATAGAAACCAAACCCTCAATTTGTATAATAAGATAACCAAAATTTTTATTTTCATGTTTTGCTCTCCAGGAGATTAGTGAAGATGAATCAAGAATTTAAAATGATGGAATACATAGAATTTAAATATGGATACTATTTACTCATCTTTAGGGATGGTAAAAATAGGCGATTGGATGTGGTATGTCATCCTACATATCATACCCATCTAAAATTTTTATATCCACCACCTACCTATCACTCATAACAGGTAAGACTATTCATACCCATACTCACTTACTATCCATCAAAATCATACTCATATACACCTCAATTAAAACGAATACAGTCTGAAACCTGTATAATTTTACCTATTTATCATCCTTATTCATCTTTCGCAATATATATAAATATAAAAATTAACTCAAAATATTTCACACTCTAAGGTCAAATTTAACTTTTTCAAGAAATGGAAAGAG
>NC_080048.1:5462998-5570498 GCF_026212465.1 Amaranthus tricolor | reverse complement strand
TTTATTACCCAAAATTTAGATGACCGAGGGGATGCACTAATAAGTAATAACTAAGTACCGTCTTCATTTATTATATTTGATATACATTTCACTTTTTATGCAAACAAATGCGTAATTTTAATCATTTATATCTTAAACTATACTTAACTAAAAATTATAAAATATTGATATTATAAACGCATGTGATTAAATGTTATTTCACTTGAATGTATTTCTTCTTACACATAAATCGCAAATAGAAATAATTTTAAACGATCACGGTCTCTCAAGAGACTAACTGATTCCAAATAGCATGAAATAGCAAATTGTCAAAAGGTTAAAAGTTTTACTTTAAGAGTAATAGTGAGAATTAAATAGTGTAAGAATACGAAGGGTAGTAAATTAAGTAGATGACACAAATACTTAGATGAAGTGACAATTGGCACAATTGATTCATTAAGTGACAAATGGCAAAAGAATAGATTCATGAAGTGACAAATTGACATATGGTAAAACAATTGATTCATGAAGTGACAAATGGCAAAACAATAATAGATTCATGAAGTGACAAATTAACAAATGACAAATTGATTCATGAAGTGACAAATGGCAAAAATATTTATCAATTAGTAGATTGTATGATAATTATTGGTATTTGGTACTTTGTGACTTTTACCATACATCCATCATAAAGCTCTCCAAATTGCGTCTTGAAAATTTTGGGGTACAAAACTTTTATTTTGCGTCTTATTTATAGTAAATATATTTAAACTTAACATATTTCTTGTTTTATTAACTTTTTCATATACGGGAGAAAAGAGGGAGCGTTGTTCGGTTGATCACCTCGCACACCCCCATAGACCCCCTAAGCTCTCTCATCTCGATATGCTTGATTTCTTGTGCATCTAACAAGATATCTCAACCAAATAGCATGGAATTTTAAACCCAAAATCTTGTAAGAGAAAGATTAGCAAAGAACAACACAAGATTATAATCCTAAAATCTACTCATCAAAATTATTGAAACTATTAAGCAAACAAATTCATAACTTATGTAAAGTAAAAAATGAGGTGAGATTTAAAAAAAATCTCACCATCTTATGAACATGGGATTAACAACGAACTCAAGATGAGTGAACTATGTGGAGACACTCTTTAGCCATATTATGCAATTTTATCTCTCTTTATCGACAATTATTTCTAAAAATTAATTTCTTTAAAAACCAAAATTTTTTGATAGATAATGTCTTTCATTTTGACTTGCCCAAAAAAATATCAATCTTCAAATTCTATGTTTATTGTGACAACTTATTGTGAGAAGGTTGTTGAAGGCTGCTTTGTGTGTGCATTCCATGCCACTCCTCTACTGTTTGCTGTCCTTTTTCTGTTTTTTTTTTTGCTGAATGTAGTCCTTATTTTATTCATTTTGTCATTCTGTCTTTGTGGTCCCTTGTACATAAATGAATGTGGTATCCTGTGTGTGGCAAAGCTTCATGCTTAATGTCTCTATATATGTAATATTTGGTGCACAAGCCAAGACACATTGAATGAATGAAAATACAAGTCATTCCCTGTCTAATTGATTTTCTCAACATGGTATCAAAGCCATTGCATTTATACTCGGATACTGATATATTCATCCTTACCTCTCCTCTCTTCTTCTTATCCCTCTTCTTTCTTCTTTCTTTTTCTGTCTTGCTCTCTTCTTCTTTATAGAAAAAATGAATCCACAAAACCCCTTGTATTTGCATAGTTCAAGTGGACCTTATACAGTGAGTGTTGACAAACTCACAAATATCGGTAATATAGGAGATGGAAAAGATCCATAGAGATAGCCCCCTCATCCAAAAGAAAGCTTGGGTTCGTAAATGGAACAGTAATCAGAGATGCAGAGGATAGAACCAAAGGTGATCTATGGGACACCTGTAATGACACTGTTAAAGGTTAGATTGTAGGATCAGTTTCTAAACCAATCAAGCAAACTATTATGTATATGATGGCTACAAGAGAGATTTGGTTGTATCTTGAAAGAAGATTTTCAGTCTCAAATGGCTCCCTTAAATACAACCTCAACAAAAAGTTGTATGAGACTAAGCAAGGATCATTGACAATCAATGAATATTATATTGTATTGAAGAGTGTATGGGAAGAACTAGAGTCCTTGGATCAACTACCAACACTCAGTGAAAGCAGTGAAGATATGAGAAGGTTCTTAGAAGCCTTTGAGAAACAAAAAGAAGAGAAAAGGCTTTTTCAGCTCTTAAATGGATTGGATGAGTCATATGGACCTCTGAGAAGTCAAATTCTAATGATAACTCCCTTGCCTATAGTAGACTTCATTTGTAGCTCACTTCGGCGAGAAGAGTCTCGGCGAAATCTTTTGAATTCCATGAAGGGAATTATGGCAACCTCTACCATGTTTAGTAGAGGTGTTGTTGAAAGCATGGTGTGTAGTGCTTGTGGTATCAAAGGACACAAAAAGGATAGATGCTGGACAATTATAAGTTACCCCAAAAAGCACATCAAATACAAGCAGCCATTTAGAGGGAAAAAAGGAAACACAAGAATGGCCAGCTCAAATCATAACTGGGAAAGGAATAGAAACCCAAGCATGGCAGCTAATGCTCAGGAAAGTGGGATCTTAGGACAAGGGAGTGAAATCTCAATGGCATAGCTGGAACAGCTTTTAAAGAATCTTCTAGGAGGTCACAAAATTTTTGTTAACAATGTTAATCTAGAGGAAGAAAATGAGAACTTTGGGGGCTTTGCAGGTATGGTGTCTTATTTTTGTGGAAATGCAAAGGCAACTGAGTGGATATAAACTAAGGGGCAAGTGATCATATCACTGGAAATGTAGCATGTGTGAATAACCCTAGACTTGTAAAAGTCTAGCACAAAATCAACTTGCCAAATGGGGAATCTTCTAGCATATCACATTGTAGGTCTGTCATATTGGAGAATGGTTTAGTGCTCAAAGATGTGTTAGTTGTCTTTGACTTTGAACACAATTTAATTTTTGTAAAAAAATTCATTGATACTAAAAACTGTAAAGTTAATTTTTAGGTTGGTTGGTGCATCATCGTTCACAATGAGTCACAAAAAGTTAAAGGTCTAGGAAGATCAAAGGATAGGTTGTATTATCTACTCAACTCATGAATACTATGGTTGGAGACATGACACATGCTGCAAATACCCCTTTGAACGTAACACATGGATGTATTGAAGCTGAAAAGTTGAATGACACTTTTCTATGGCACTTAAGATTAGGGCATGCACCCATCGCAAAACTGCAACATCTAGGTATTGTAAGTAAGCCATGTAAACAATCTGAAAATTTATGTGTTACATGTCCTATGGGAAAGCTCATCAAACAGTCATTTTCTCTTAGTCAATCATGTGTTGCTCAACCTTTTGAACTCTTACACATAGATGTATGGGGACCATATTGAGTTCAAACCAAAGAAGGCTATAAATTTTTCTTCACTGATGATCATTCCAAAACTACATGGGTGACACTACTTAAACACAATCTGAGTCATTTGTTGCATTGTAAAAATTTATCATATTGGCAAAGACTTAATTTAGGAAAATAGTGAAAGTTGTGAGATCAAATAATGCTTTGGAGTTTAAGGACTCTAAATGTAAGTCCCTATATGATTTACATGGGATAATTCATCAGACCACATGTGTTGACAAGGCTCAGCAAAATGGCAGATGTGAAAGGAACATAGAAATGTGCTTGAAATGGCAAGGTGTCTTCAAATGCTAGCTGGATTACCAAAGTCATATTGGGGTGACTTTTTGCTCACAAGTGCATATATCATCAACAGGCTTCCCACCATCATCCTTCACTACAAAACACCCTATGAAACCCTTCACAACAAACAGCCATCATTCCCATCTTAGAGCCTTTGGTTGTTTAGCCCAACAAACAGCCATCATTCCCATCTTAGAGCCTTTGGTTGTTTAGCCCTTGCATACAATTCAGCTCACAACCATGATAAACTGAATCCAAGAGGTGTCCCATGTGTTTTCCTTGGATACCCAGTCTTTCAAAAGGGTTACAAACTCTTTAATCTTCTCATAAAGCAAACATTTATTTCTAGAGACATCAAGTGGTGTGAAAATGTCTTTACATACACTTTACCCTCAACACAACTTCAACATTTGATCCCCTCTTCACCAGAACACACTATCCAACAACCTACTATGTGGGAAGATTCATCTAATGATGAAACTCATACAAATGAACCCCCACCTGAACCTTCTAGTCCTCCCAATCCAGATACCCAACCCACATCCTTTGCACCTTTGCCCTCCTCCTTACCTTTGAGATGCTCTGAACGCACAAAAAGTACCCCTGCATGGCTAGATGACTATGTCACCCTTATATCAAACTCCATCACTACATTTGTGACACCAAACTTTCAATGCTTCATGGTTCAGGTTCACCACACTTCTGACCCTGCCACGTTTGTTGAAGCATCAAACAACCTCACTGGATCATGGCTATGAATGAAGAATTGTCTGCCTTAGAGGACAACCTCACTAGGGTTATCACTGACCTACTTCCTAGCAAGAAAGCCATTGGTGGCAAAATGGCTCTTTAAGACTAAATACCTCCTTGATGGCAGTGTGGATCGTTACAAAGCCAGGTTGGTGGTCCTAGGCAACAAACAGAAATATGACATTGATTATGTGGAGACCTTTGCCCATGTTGCTAAGCTCACCACAATTAGAGCTCTCTTTGTTGTGGCAGCCATTTATTATTGGGCAGTATTCCAAATGGATGTAAAAATGTTTTCCTACATAGGGACCTAGATAAGCATGTGTTTATGAAATTCCCCACATGGTATTAAGGACCTGGGCAACCTATATCTCTTGAACCCACTAGCATTCCTCAATCAAAAAGTGTTTATTCCTATATGGCCTTAAACAAGTCCCTAGACAATGATTCTCCAAACTCTCCTTTGCTCTTAAGGCATGTGGTTTTACTCAATCAAAAATTGATTATTCCCTTTTCACTAATCATCAAGCTCAACACCACACAATTATTTTAGTCTATGTTGATGACTTAATTATAGCTGGTAGCAATCCCACCACTATTGCTACAACCAAAGCCTTCCTCTTTTCTAAGTTTCACATGAAAGATCTTGGTCCCCTCCACTACTTCTTAGGGATTGAAGTTGATTGATCTTCCAGTGGCATATTCCTCTCTCAACACAAGTACATCACTGACCTACTCAAAGAATACAAAATGTTATCTTCAAACCTCTTAAATTACCTCTAGACCCTCACCTCAAACTCACTTCAAACAGTGGTGATCCTCTCCCTTATGTTCCAGCATACCAACAACTCATTGGCAAACTCATTTACTTGACTTTAACACGCCTTGATATAGCTTTCGTTGTCCATACCCATAGCCAGTTTATGCATCAACCAATAAAAGTCCACATGCAAGCTGCCAAAAGAGTGTTGAGGTACTTGAACAACAACCCTTTTCAGGGAATACTTCTCTCTTCCTCTTCTGAAGCTAGTCTGCAGCCTATTGTGATAATGACTAGGCGGGGTGCCCCATATCTCGCAGGTCCACCACTGGGTTCTGTATTCTTCTTGGTGACTCAGCCATATCATGGAAATCGAAAAAACAAGTTGTGGTGGCTAGGAGTTCAGCTGAAGCTGAATATAGAGTTATGGCGTTAACCACTAGTGAAGTCCTATAGCTAATCCAACTGCTTATGGACCTTGGTCTTTCTCACAACAACTCAGCTCTATTGCTATGTGACAATAAAGTTGCCCTATCAATTTTAGCAAACCCTATCCATCATGAAAGAACTAAACATATCGAAGTGGATTGTCACTTTATTCGTGAAAAGCTGAAATCTGGGGTTCATTCAACCTTAATATGTGTCCTCTCATAACCAATTAGCTGACATATTCACTAAATCCCTTCCGATCACTCAGCACCATCAACTGCTACACAAGCTGGGAGCTTCTGTTCCTCCTCTGCTCCCACCTTGAAGAGGGGTATTGTGAGAAGGTCGCTGAAGGCTGCTGTGTATGTGCATTCCATGCCACTCCTCGATGTCCTTTTTCTGTTATTCCTTTTGCTGAATGTTGTCCTTTGTTTTATTCCTTTTGTCATTCTGTCCTTGTGGTCCCTTGTACATAAATGAATGTGGTAAACTGCGTGTGGCAAGGCTTCATGCTAAACGCCTCTATATATGTAATACTTGATCCCGCAAGCCAAGACACATTAAATGAATGAGAATACAAATCATTCCCTGTCTAATTGATTTGCTCAACACATGTTGAACACAGTCTAAAACACCAAATATTACCACATTAAGATCTACCAAACCTGTTTCTCTTGATATCAATTGTTATGCATCTAACATTAATGTAGTGGAAGCAATGAGCTAAAGGCCAACAACATTGAATATTGTAGTTTATACATGTACTAATGAACACACTAAATTAAAAAATGATAAGATGAAATTTTGTGAGAAAGTAAATGCAAACAATGACATTTAAATTTATTGAGCTCGTCAAATTAATTATGAATACATCCTCTATCTTAGACAAGTATATTGTATTTTTGTTTTCAATGGATAGAAAGGCCATATCTGGGGTAGGGCGGGAGGATTGTGCGCCCCGAGTCCCTACATGGAAATTTCTTAATTCCATTTTATATATGAACAAGAAGTTTCAGTAGATATATGTACATGCTATATATTGTTATGGAATTCGCATTTAGAAAATGCTAATAAATATAATCCAATAGGAATCTTAAATATTCTAACAAAATTTATAATACTAGTCAATAGATTTCAACGTATTTAAAACTCATCGTTATACTTTCAAATATAGCAAAGGTGGTTCTAATTATTCAATATAATTTTATTTGTTATCAATGGCCCCTTATAGGTAAAAGTTGCACACTTGCACTTAATCAAATGTTGGTTTTTCAATTAAAGTTTGATATTAAATTGCCATATGTCATTAAAATCTCAGAAATATCTGTGATGAATAGTAATTGAATAGCTCAAATAAATACATAAAATAATTAAATCATAGAGTTGTATGTATGAGGGACACAAAGAATGAATGAAGAATACAAGGGCATGAGAGAATAAAAGCATATATAGAGCTCAAACTTATGATTGACTTTGCTTTGTAAGGCCAAAGGTAATAAACACCCAAGTCCAATGCCATTCAAAATTACTTCATAGACAATCAAGTAATATTTGCATCTTCGAAGCTTGACACTAAGGAAGTAATGTCTTGGGTAATACTATCTATAATTCTTCATTTTCTAAAGTTAATCACCAAAATAGCCATGAGCGTCAGTTCATAATCACAAATTATGTGTCAAGAAATTATTCAATACAAATGGATACATATGTACTAATGCTTTATTTAACATTATTTTTACGGTGTTCACAAATATCCAATATATTGGAAATTTTTTCCATAATAAAAATTCCATACAAATGAATATAATAATTTATATTGATTCAAGTCACCATACAATATAGAATGTGCTTATTTATTTCTCTAATCATTATCACCTTTTATTTGTAAGAGTCTAGACCAAAATACTCATTATCCTCCCCGGTATATAATTTGTTTTGCATTATTAACTATTGAATTTGAATAAGTAAAAATCAAATGCTTAATTGTTAAAAAAAATTAAGTTATCATTGGGTTTAATATATAAAAAAATCACATTTCGAGGTCTTAATTTTGTTAAATAAATAAACAATATAATTTAAGATCACTTATTATATATTCCTATTTCTAAATTTACCTATAAAGTGAGATTGAAAGTAGTCATAATATATATATATATATATATATATATATATATATATATATATATATATATATATATATATATATATATATATATATATATATATATATATATATATATATATATATATATATATATATATATATATATATATATATATATATATAGTGTTGAAATCAAATATGGTTTATTAGTCAATTTAAAAATATTATTATTAGTCATTCAAAATTTTAAAATAGATTTTTTTTTTTACAAATTAAAAATTTCATAGATTTATATATTTTATGTTTGATAGTACAAAATGGAACATGTTTCACATTTTTAACTATCTAGATAAATTAAAAGAAGATTGAAATGAATTATTAAGACTACATAAAAATTCTAATTATCACTAAAATTATATAGTATTTTTATTATTATACTCATTTCATTTCTCAGCAAATTAAATTATCTAAGATTTATTCTCTATAATTTAAATGTAGTTAAATTTAATTAAAATTGTTATTTTCACCTATACACCTCATATTTCTTTAATTCAATTCCTATTAATCGAGAAAATTATCTCTACTTCTAAATTACTAATTTTAATGTAATCATTATAAACAATAAATATTTTATATTTAAAATCCAAAAATAGAAAAACAAAGACAAAAAATTTACTTCTATCTAGGTAAGTTTTCCCAAATTGCTTATTTTGATGTGATTACATAAATAAATTTTATATATTAAAATCCAAAAATAGAAAAACAAAAGACAAAAAATTACTACTCCATATCTAGCTATGTTATTGTCATGACTAAATGATCCAAAATAAAAAATTAACGTTTTGTTGTTGTATTTAAACAAGAAAGCGGTGACGTTGTCGAGCCCATTTGACAAAAAATTAAACGTGTTCTCTTCCTCATCTGTCACCTTTCATATACTCCACTTTTTCCCTCTTTATAATTTCTTGATTCCTCCATAATCTCAATCCTTTTTCCAATTTCTCTCCTTCTGAAATCCAATCGAATTGAATTATCAAGCAATAATCATAATCATAATCACAATCAAATTCAAATATAATTGATGCATAATTTGAAATCACGATCGACTTAGGGTTTAGCGATTCCGATTTAATTTTTTGTTTTCAGTTTTCACCTCCATTTTTGAGTTTTTAGTGTTAGGCTTACGCAAAAATGGGTGGAGATTGGCAGCAGCTTTTGCAATCAATTTTCATTGGATTAATATTCTCGTTTCTTCTCGCGAAGTTGATATCTTTCGTCACTGCATTTCGAGAAGAAAATCTCACAATTGCCCGTGCATCAAGCACTGAGACGGCGACTCAATTACCTCCACTAAGCTCGCGTCATGTTCGGAAACCGTCAGTTCAATCGGAGCCTGAATCGACGGTATCGGAAGGAGAATTGAGTGAAATTGCGTCGAGAATTAGTGACGATAACACTTCGATTATAGCTGAGAAAGGGAGTGTGACTGCTGGTGATGCATTTTTAGATGATGTTGTTACTGATGATGATGATTGGGAGGGTGTTGAGAGTACTGAACTTGATGAAGCTTTTAGTGCTGCTACCGCTTTCGTCGCTGCATCTGCAGCTGATAAAATGGCAACTAAAGTTGGGAATGATGTCCAACTTCTGCTTTATGGTTTGTATAAGATTGCTACTGAAGGTCCTTGTAGTATGCCCCCGCCTCCCTCCTTTAAGATGACTGCTAGAGCTAAATGGTATTGTTGATCTTTTGTTGCTATTTTTAACTTCTACTTATTGATATTACTATAGAATTTTCAGAGAAGTGAATACTTTTACTTTGTTTTTATCACTATTGGTTAGTTAATTTTATTGTTTTCAATAATGTCTGGTTAACTGATTGATTTATATGCTTATTGCTGACATTCCAGAATCGGAAAGTGTAAGTTGCGATATTTTGCAAATCTAAGTAATAGTGATCAAGTTTACTTTTTCTTTTACGGATATCCTAATTACTTTGTGTGTTTTCTAGAGGGAGGGAGTGTGATTATTGGTTATTATGATGTGACAAGAAGATAAGAGTTGAGTAGTTGGTGGTTTGGTTATGGTTGGGTTTGTGTTATTATGTAGGAAATTACTGGAGTGGGACTTTAAATTATTTGTGATAACAGAATGTTTAACAAATAGCTGTGGATGGTGATTGTTAAAGAAACTAGCTTTTAAGCCTATTTGTTGAATGGGCAGCAAATCTAATATCATTGGATCATAAAAAAAGTGATGGAAAGGTTTAAATCATTGAATGGTAAGAAACTTGATGGTTATGTAGAATAAGAGAATGGATAAATATGAGAGACCATACAAAGAAGGAAATAGATGGAAACTGAAATAAAGGATTTATTTGTCATATTAATATTCTCCCTTTTTCCTATGAATTAGTAACACTATTTATCTTCGTTCGACCATCTAACTTTGCAATCTTTCCTTTCATGGACACGTCTCCACTCTCCAACACTCTATAATTTCATCCACACATTTTCTCTCTTTTAACACCATCTACACAATTTCAATGTTCCTGTCACTTAATATATGTGTGTGTTGCAAATTCATGAGTACAGAGGGAGTAGCATAATTTTTTAGTTATTATTTTTCTAAAAAAAATGAAAGCTTGGGGACATGTGGAATCCCTGTTTTTTTAAAACACTTGTATAGATATGGATGGAAGGAGTAATTTAGTGTCTGTTGAAATTTGGTATATGTTTATAGGCTTTATTTCAAGAGTACATCACTTTGGTATGTTTATACTTCTTTGAGGCTAACTTGTTATGGCATTATCTAATTAAGAGGTATCCATATGTAGATGGTGGATCCTAGCTAGTAGCTTACTGTGATTAACTTTCTGGCTAATATGGAATACAATGCAGTTTACTCAAATTTTATAAAACAAAATGTATGGCAATGAAAATTGAGTGGTTGTCTTTTGGGAATTTTGATTAACTGTTCGGCCTTTTATTGTGAATGTGCTATGGTATTTTTGGTGCTTTCGTCATGATGACAGATGTTGTTTTAAAGCTATGAACAGAGGATGTGCACATCTCTTCATTGATGCGTATTTGGTATGGAGATGTAGCATGATGGAAATCAGCTCTGTCGGTGTGCTTCTTGTCAGGAGTTTATAGAGTGGTTCTTAGGAGTTTGGATCACTTAGAATAGTCCCATATACTTCAGGCTTGATCAACTTTAAAGTGTAGTATTTGAGTATGTAGTATAGTCCCTTATGTTGTATTGATTGTTGAATTATAATGCATCTGAATTATTGTGACGTGGTATAACTTTTGTCTGCAAATGGAACTCAATTGAATTACTGATTTGTAATCGAAAAGTGGGAAGTCAATTTATATAATGTGATACTTCTCATTGAAATTTAGTGTCAAGGAGTCCAAACAATGCTATATTGCTTTAGTTTTGGGACATCGAATTTTTACTGTTTGGATTGTTACCTCTTGATTGGAGATTCGGGGAATAGCTTATGATAAAGATTCCTTAACTTTTCATTTGTATGAGGTTAGATTGCTTTAATATTAAGATGACGGGGCAGACTGCTGGAAAGATCAGAAGATGGATATCCTATTGCACTTTGTACCTATGATGAATTATATGTTCATTATGGTCTTATTCTGATTATGAGTGATCTCGCGCTCTTTTGGAGAACAGAGATTTCGTATAATTTGTGGACCAAGGTTGTATTCTTCAACAGAATTGTTCTACTAGTCTACTACATTTGAATATGATTGTAATAGCTTAATGTGTTGACTGGAGTGTGGCTGACTTTTGTTAGGTTAAAAACTGGGACTATATTTCAGTGTTGAGCTTGAGTCTTGAGTGAGAAGAATGTTTGGCTATTTGTTGGTTCAATGTTTAATGAGATAATTAGGTCTTTTGTTCTTTTTGCTTACATGAAATTGCAATGTTTGAGCTGTGAACTAGACTGATTTCATTGGTCACGATACTGTTACTTTAAATTTATTTTCTTCTCCAAAAAATATCAAAGTTTCTGGAAGCTTTATATAGATATTGTATATAGTAACAGGAACAAGGAGCCAAAGACAAAAATTAGGGATCTTCTCTTCTCTAATTATTTCTTAATAAGCACAAGTATCCTCTCATTTTCGTTGTTTGATGATTAAAACAGGGATAGTGTAGTTGGAGTAATGTGACAAATTAGAGCCCCCCTTCAAAAAAGATATAATTTTTGTTGACTAAGTTTACTTTTCTTTGGCAATGATTTAGGAATGCCTGGCAAAAATTGGGAGCCATGCCTCCTGAGGACGCAATGCAGAAGTATATTGATATTGTGACAGAACTATTTCCTTCTTGGGCAAGTGGTGGCGCAGATGTGAGACTCTATCTATTAGATGCCAACACCAACCCCTCCACCCCTCCAAAAAAAAAAAAAAATAGTTTTTAGGCATATTTGTATTTCTGTGTCATTTGATTCTGTTCCAATTTATATGTACCAAATTGTTTTTATTGACACAGAAAGCCAAAGGTGAAGATACTGAGGGGAAAAGCTCAGAATCTAGGGGACCTATGGGACCAGTTTTCAGCAGTTTTATTCACGAGGAAGAATCTGGAGTTGAATTGTAAGCTTTTTTAAAACTTGAATTTTTTTTTCCATTAATAAAAGCTGTTATTTTATCTTTTGTATCTTTTCTTTTTATTTATGGTTTCAAATTTGCAATTACTTTGGCTGGTATGCGGTAATCAGCTATATCATTTCTGCTGTTGACCTACCATTTTAAGATTGGGCTTGTTTTTGCTTTTATGCGTGTTGAATATTTCTCACATCTAATACGTATTCTAACGCATGTTTCAATTATGTAATGTTAGTTTCAGGTTTCCTGCACTTAGCTCTCTAAATTAGGCAAAAAAATCTAGATCGAATGATTCATCCTTGTGGCTTTGGTTTATGATTATATGGAAATAAAAGAATTATTCTTATTAGGTCAAGGAATAAGCATGGTTCTTTAGTTATTTTCTAATGAATTTCAGAATAGACATGTAAGATGCACCTTAAGAACTTGTATGGAATCTATACGAGTATATGATAAGAAAAATATGTCGACAACTTGACAAAGTTAATGCTTTTTTGTGATTATTGGTGTTCTGGTTCTCCATGCAAGGATTTCAAATAGTTTATTTTGAGTATTAGTGTTCTGGTTCTACTTTGAAGAACTCTAAAATTGGAATAGGATTTTCTAAAATTATTTGTGTTTTACCTTTCTTTTTTAGTCAAGACCCCGTGTGGCTGTTGATAATTGCAGGTACCGTGATACGGACCATATTTTGCACTATGACTGCAATTATGTTTGACTTCTGAGGATAAAGTGTATTGTAATTGGAAAAGTCAAGAAAGGTTTCTTATGTTGTTTTATTTATCAATTGTTCCAGGAAAATGGATGCTATTCATGCCTTTGCGAGAGAAGGTGATCTAGAAAATTTGCTTAAATGTATTGAGAATGGCATTTCGGTGAATCTGAAAGGTTAGTTTTAGCATTCCATGTTTTCTTATTGCACTGTGTCATGCTTCTGCTGCATCACGTCCCCTCACAAAGATTAGAAGTAAATAAACAATAAATTGTTGAATTTCATTATGTTTGTGTATAGAGAGGATTTATTTATAGTGGAACATTTCTTAAAATTTGCGTTTGTGTAGAAACTTGTATAAGCTGTGAAGTGATTTATTTTTGCTTTTGGAGGATCTTTAGCATTAATTTCAGACAGAATCCCATTTGTTTGAAACTAGATCAAGCACTCAGCTTTACATGGATAAGTATTGTAATGGTGTAGATCATCAAGATCTTCCTTTGAAAAGGAGAGAGTGGCTTTGTTGTTCCTAGTGATTGGATGAGGCGGCAATTGTTGGTGGCTTTAGGTGGTGAATGAAAGAACCTAATAGATTTTATCCTTTGTTTGCATAATATTATAGTTGTTTGACAGATACTCGCAATGTGGCATAATACTTTCTTGTTCACTAGTTATCTTGTAGCCTATTGCTAAAATATGTAAAACAGAGCTGGAATGAATTAGTGTGGATTATTTTCATGTCACCTTTGTCAATGTGAGAACATGGTACAAATTATAGTGGACAGCTTACTTGTTTTGATTATTATCACTCTTGGTTAAAGTCTGCATTCTTTTTCTCCAGATAGTGAAGGCCGGACTCCATTGCATTGGGCAGTTGATCGTGGCCATCTTCCTGTCATAGAATTGCTTTGTATCAAGGATGCAGATACAAATGCTAAGGTGATGTTTGGTGTTCATTTGCTTTATCCTTGTTGTATCTGTTTTTGAAATTGTACCCCTTGGTGGCTGATCTAGAATTTTTGTGGGATCCACTTGCACCCCTCTTTAAAATATACTATTGATCCCCATACTATTTTAGCTATTTAGTTCCCCCAATTAAAAAAATATGTGTTCTTTTGACATCAATGGATGTAGCATGACCCTTTAGGTGATATATTTCTGTCGGTCTTCCTCTGGGATTTGGTTTTTCACTTGTTGGCAGATCTAGATTGTGGAGCTAGCCCTGTCTGCATCTGACTATCACTAAGAAGATAAGAGTCAATTATTGTTTATAATATTAATATAGTTTTTTCTCATTTTTGTATCATATTTTAAGGATTGCACTACTATCCTTTTTAGTGTCTGCTTTTGTTTGGCCTCGTTTGATAACTGTCTTTTGAGGCAGCTTGTTAGTTGGTCAAAAACTACGTAAATGACTTTTTAAGCCAAAATGGAAAAGATGCTCTAATATTGGCTTTTAACTTTTTGGCTCACTTTCTCTAACAAATAGTTAATGGTCAATATTAATTTTATTGAATATCTCCATTAATAGTTGGCTTATACAACTAGTTTAACTACCACCAATAATCGCCAATGGGACCAGCTTGCAAGTTCAAACAATCCCAACAGTCCAAACACCTCCTTTGTGGTTTTTTCCCCTTTGAGATTCCTAGGCACAAATGGTAGGCTGGTAGGGGTATGTTTCAGGGAACTTATGGCCCGTTTGGTAATAGGTACTAAATTGTGGAAATAGGACCTTTTTTGTATAAATTTTCATGATATATATCATGTCATTCTCATGGTAATGAAAGTTTAATCATCGAAAAGTTTTTTTTGTTCACAATTTTCCATTACCACCTAATAGACCAATACTATCTTTCAAATGGTAATAGAAATACATTGAAATTAATTTTGTGAACAAAATGAGATTGCTGGAGGAGAGTAAGCATGATCATTATACTTGTCAAGAGATATTCCTGTCAAAATTAGACTAAGTTTCTATTACCATTCCCACCGTACAGATTACCAAACGGGTCATTTGAGTAATCGAAGTGTAGAGCTGATAGAACGTGGACAATAATTTTTTTGTAAACTCCTATTCTTTTGTAGACTCAATATTATTATAATTTTTAATACAGAATCTGCTAAAAGTTTCTTTACAGATCATTACCTGTTCATAATTGCAGGATAATGAAGGACAAACTCCATTGCATTATGCAGTTGTTTGTGATAGAGAAGCCATAGCCGAATACCTCGTGAAGCATGGTGCCGATTCTAATGTCAAAGATAACGACGGTGCATCCCCGAGTGAGCTCTGTGAGAAAAATTGGCCATGGATGCAACCTACAGGTGAAGTGGTTGAGTAATGGGTTCTTTGTTGGCTGTCCTAGACTCCCACTTTCACTTATTAAATCGATTAGAAACTCCCGTATGGATTTGTACATGCTATGTATTATCAACCATGGTCCTGTTTTGTCATGAAGATGTGTTGATATAGGTCATCTTTTAATTTATTTCAAGTGTTTAAATAATTCTTTGACTGCAATATCTGAAGGAAAGGTTATTTTAGATTTATATAATTTCATTGTCGGTGTACATAATTTGTTACATCATGTATTGTCAACCATGGCTTTTTTGGCTTTTTTTATTTGACTTTTAGCATTTGACTTTTTCATTGATCAAGTAGATATTTAAGTAAGATTTTGGGTGTTTGATTTATGGCTTTACGCTTAGTTTTTTGGTTGACGATTGGCTTTTGGCTTGTTGATTGGTCAAATAGTCAGAAAAAAAATTTGTTAAATGGCTTTAAAAGCAGTTGAAAAGCTGGTTTTAAAGCCAAAATGAAAAGGCTGCTCCAGCTAGCTTTTTTGTTGACTTTTGGCTTATTGGCTCACTTTTTCTCTAATAAACAATTAACAACCAATATTCAAATCTACCAAACATCTTTGCAAATAGTTGGCTTTTTTAGCTAACTTAAAAACCAATAAAAAACAGCTAATATTTCCAACTGGTCGAACAAGCAAACTATCAATAGTCAATTGCCAAACATCCTCTTTAGCTTTTTTTTATTGATTTTCAGTTTTTTGGCTTTTTTCCATTTTTTAATAAATAGCTAACATTTCATAATTAGTTTTTACCAAACATCTTCATAATAACTGTGGTTTATGAAATACCTAATTAAGCAAGAGTTTAATCTCATTTTTCTTTACACTTATCTTAATTTGATGAGTGTAGTGTAGTGTTTTGGATACATCATCATGCATGATGCAATGTTTTTTTTTTTTTTTTTTTTCGTAAAATCGAGGTGGTCATTATATAGTTTAAGATTCTGATGCAATCTTTCACCTTACTATTATAAGATGTATGTATTTGAAGATTGGGTTTGCTACGATAGGGATTACTTCAACCTTTACATTGAACTCTAAATTTATTTCTATTATGTTATTCATTCTATGTTTATAAAATCTAAAAAATTGTAGTTGAATCTAATTAGTTTGGAGGCTGAGAACTTGCCCTAATGTTCGCTAGCAATAGCTATTTTTATTTTGGGTAAATTTTTTTTTTTCAATCGTTATGTTGATTTGAGACTTTAAAGATTGTTCATGGCTACCGACAATTCTTGATATTATGTCCTACCCTTCGAGCGAGAATTTGTCTATAAATACCTCCTCTTTTAATTGATCTTAAGGTTCTTACAACTCTTTAAATTACAATTTCAAACATGTGTTGTTTACTTCTTTAAAAACTTTATTTTATAGCTTTTAAAATTTAAGATCTATTTTTAAAATTAAGATACGTACAGTTATTTTGATCGAATGTTATGAAATTTGTTTATATAAGACCTTTTTAAAAGATGTATGTTTTGGATGTTGTGTTCTTTTGATGGTCTTTATTCATTTGTTTCTACTAAAACTTTTACATGACTACATAGTGGGTGAATTTTCCATCAAAAATTGAAGATTTTTCTAATATAATCCTTGTTTTGAGAATATGAACTCCGTATTTTGAAAGTCATCCCACCGAAAGATGGTCTCTTACAAGAGTAACTACTTGCTACTGGTACTACTAATTATTATACGAAGCGATCTCGCCTCAAAACACACACCTCTCTCTCTCTACATATATATATATATATATATATATATATATATATATATATATATATATATATATATATATATATATATATGTATGTATATATATATATATATATGTATATATATATATATATATATATATATATATATATATATATATATATTTATATATATATATATATATATATATATATATATATATTTATATATATATATATATATATATATATATATATATATATATGTATATATATATATGTATATATATATATGTATATATATATATATATATATATATATATATATATATATATATATATATATATATGTATATATATATATGTATGTATATATATATATATATGTATATATATATATATATATATATATATATATATATATATATATATATATATATATGTATATATATATATATGTATATATATATATATGTATATATATATATATGTATATATATATATATATATGTATATATATATATATGTATATATATATATATATGTATATATATATATATATATATATATATATATATATATATATATATATATATATATATATATATATATATATATATATATATATATATATATATATATATATATATATGATTTAAACGGCATAACAAATAGTATAAATATAAGAATATAAACAATATATTTTTGAAGTCGTTTATGAATACTCTCTCTTATTCACTATTATTGTTCCATTGATTTGGTATATATGTCAATGCATTATTTTTATCTTAAATATCTCTAATTGTATTCGAGTAAAAATTATAAAAATTGATATTAATAAAATTTACAATAAGACGAAACGAACGAGATCTCACTTGACTATATTTTAACTTATAGATTAAAAATAAAGCACATTATAAGAGTGATTAGTGAATAATGTTGAAAAATCAAATGAAACATTTAAAGCGAACAAGAGGGTGTAATATCTAAAAATCAAATGGGACAATGATAGTGAATATGAGGGAGTATAAAACTGTCTCTCAAAAATACTTTCTTCGTTATATTATACTTGTTACATTTAACTTTTTACGCAATCTAATTTATTATTTTGATAATTTATATATTAAATTATATACATCTAAAAATTATAAAAAATTAATATTATAAAAATATGCGATTAGACGATTCAAAAAAATCTCACTTAACTATATTTTTTCTTACATATTAATTGCCATATATAAAATAAGCTGAAGTGTCAATAACATTAAGAGAATGGAAGAAGTATACTCATATGACATATATAATCAAATTAAGCCCGGGGTGACTGTTGAAGCCTCACGCAAGCCGCCTCTTTCCACGGAGCGAGCATCAGCACAGTCGTCATCGGATCATTTGCTCGCTGCCTGAGGATTATTTTTCCGCTTCCTCTCAACTTTTTCTCTGGTAATTCATTTCTCATATTCCTTTAGATCTGCATTCGGTTGCCTATTTTCTTGTTTTTTTTGATTGTTGTTTAACAATTTCGAATATATGCTCGATTTTAGTAGTTTTTTATGCTCCTCTAATTTGTTTCGAAATTTTAGAAAAATAATTAGGGTTAAAGACATTCTTATTCAGTTCTGTGGATTCATTTCAAAAAAATTTCATATTATTTGCTTCATCTTTGTCAAATGCCTTTAGTTTTTCTACCCTAAAAATTTGATAATTGGTAATATTGTTGAATTTTTTGAATCGGTTATAATTTAATATTTAAAATTTAGTGATTTTGATGAATATTTGTTTGGCCCTGTACGGTCTTGATTGTCTTGATTGGAGCAGATACGGTATTCCCCTGTACGGTCCTCGGTTCAATTCTGGTTTGGCCCATCTTTTCCCTCACCCTCTCCTGCAAGTTAAAAAAGAAAAAGAAAAAAAAACTGTTGGTGTCTGAGTTTAATGGCAATCTGTGAATTTTGGATCATATCAAGGGGTAAGCTGATTAGTGTGTATGCTAGACTTTGTTGGTGAGTAGAATTGTTTGTGTTAATTGAGCTTCTATTGAAATATGATGATCTTATCTTTCATTTGTAAGATAGGAGCTATTTAATGATTTGTGATTGCTAACATTTTGCTCTTGATTTTGTCCATGCGTTCTGAGATTGATACTATATGAAAATAACGAGTTCGATTTTATCAATCCTATTTTGAATTTTCTGCAGATATCCATATCAAACCCATGTGATGGAAATAACAAGTGAGACAGTGATTAAGAAACCAAAACGGTTAACATCAGTTGTGTGGAATCATTTTGAAAGGGTAAAGAAAGCTGATATATGTTATGCTGTGTGTGTTCACTGCAGCAAGAGGTTGAGTGGGTCAAGTAACAGTGGAACAACACATTTGAGGAATCATTTGATGCGATGTTTGAAAAGATCCAACTTTGATGTTTCTCAGCTGCTTGCTAAGAGAAGGAAGAAAGATAACACTGTTACCCTTTCTAGTTACAATTTTGATGAAGGGCAGTCGAAAGATGATCATATTCCAGTTGCAGCTATTAAGTTTGAGACTGAACCCAAGAGGGAAGAAGCTATTTCTACTGGAAGTTCAAAGTTTGACCAAAAGCGAAGTAGGATGGATCTTGCTCGAATGGTCATTTTACATGGATATCCATTAGCCATGGTTGACGATATTGGGTTCAAAGTTTTTGTTAAAAATTTGCAGCCAATGTTTGATATTGCGACAAACAGTGCACTTGAGTTGGATTGTATTGCAATTTATGAGAAGGAGAAACAAAATGTCTATACACTGATAAGCAGACTAAGGGGCAGGGTTAGTGTTGCTGTTGATTTATGGAATTCACCTGAGGATGCAAGATACTTGTGTCTTACTGCCCATTATATTGATGAAGAGTGGAAGCAACAGAAGAAGATACTAAATTTCATGATGATTGATGCTGCTCATACTGAAGACATACACTCGGAGGTGGTTATCAAATGTTTAATGGACTGGGACATTGAACGGCGTCTTTTTTCTATGACATTTGGTGACCTTTTCACCCGTGATGATATTGTTTCCAGAATTAAAGATCATTTGTCACAAAATAGACCTCTTTTGAGCGATGGTAAGTTGTTTGATGTTCGTTGTGCTGCACATACACTGAAGTTGCTGGTTGGAGATGCAATGGATTCAATTCGTGATGTAATACATAAGATTAGAGAAGGTATTTGTTATGTGAAAAGTACACAAATTATGCAAGGGAAGTTCAATGAACTAGCCCAACAAGCTGGGATAGATAATCAAAGAAATTTATTAGCCGACTGCTCTATGCGATGGAACTCAACATCCGCGATGCTTGAAACTGCATTAGCGTACAAAGCAGCTTTCACTCTTTTGCAGAAGCATGATTCTAGCTGTACCTTGGCTCTCTCTGAAGAAGAATGGGAATGGGCAAATTCAGTTACTAGCTATTTGAAGCTCTTTGTGGAGATAACCAATGCTATTACCAGCAATAATTCTCCAACTTCAAATATATACTTCCCTGAGATTTGTGATGTGCATGTACAACTGATTGAATGGTGCAAGAGCTCAGATGAATTTATTAAGTGTATGGCTCTGAAAATGAAAGCTAAGTTTGAAGTTTATTGGAACAAATGCAGTTTATTGTTAGCCATAGCAGCAATCTTGGATCCAAGATTCAAGATGAAGTTGGTGGAGTATTACTACCCTCAAATATATGGTGATAGTGCCGAAGATCGCATTAAAGAAGTCTCTGACGGTATAAGAGATCTTTTCAATGAATATTCCATTGGATCGATGTCAGTTTCAATTGAACATGGTGTTGGAAGCAGCTCTGGAGGTGTAGGGTTTCATCCTAGGGATCGCCTAAAAGGGTTTGACGAGTTTCTCCATGAGACATCACAGGGTAAAAACTCAGCTTCCGACTTGGATAAATATTTAGAGGAACCAGTATTTCCCCGGAATTATGATTTTAACATTTTTACATGGTGGAAAGTTCACACACCAAGATATCCTATCCTATCCATGATGGCACAAGATATTCTTTGTGTTCCCATGTCAACTGCCACACCTGAGCTGGCTTTTAGGACTGGAGGCAGGGTCCTAGATCACTATCGTAGCTCTCTAAGTTCAGATACTGTGCAAGCTTTGATATGTACACAAGATTGGCTGCAGTCTGATGTAGAAGGTATTGTTTTACACTATTCTTTCCTTTGTTCTTTACAGGTGTCTTTGATAGGAGGGAAAGGAGGAGAAAAGAGAATATATTTTCTTTAGTTTGGATAGCCTAGAAAAGGGTGGGGGGTGAGGTTTTTAATCCAGGTGGGAGCTGATCAGAAAAAAAGTTATCCCATTATAAATTAGCAGTTCTCTGTTGATATTTTTCTTGATCACTAATGCTTGCAATAATTGGTGAGAACTTTGTCAAGGTAATTGAATTTCCAGAAACGTTCTGGTAAATAAAATTGAAGAAAATCTGGTGGAGAGATTATTTAAAATTTATTTTGGAAAACTGGAAGGGAGAGTGGCACAGGGCTACCTGCAATTGATGCTAAAAAGTCACTAGTACAAAAAGGACCATTTGTAGCCCCCTATTTGTAATGTTTTTAAAAACAAATGATAGAATAAAGCTATTTGTATCGTTTTGTAATAAAAAAGATACAAATTATGCTTTTTGTATCATTTGTTTCAATATATGATACAAACAGAACTTATTTGTATTGTTTCTTTTAACAAACTATATAAATGGGTATTATTTGTATCATTTGACAAAACAAATGTACAATTAAGTTTTACATCTATCGTTTGTCAAATAGTCTATTCCAAAATGTTGTGCACTTTACTTCTTTTTTTGTTCTGCCAAAATTTCACTACTTCAAAATGCTCATACTTTCGCTTTCTTTACCTCGCTTTACCATTTGAAGGAGAAAGAAGAGAACGATGATGCATTTGTAAAAACCTTAATGGGAATCTCTAACTCCTCAACCACCATTGACAACGGTAAATTTTCTTCCTCCTCCCCACTTATTATTCTCCGGCTCTCTTGTTGGGGTTGTAGTTTCTTGGACTGCATCTTTTCTTCTTCTCAACACCAATTTTGGATTGCTTTGAAGCTTTGTTAGTGAAAATTGATGATTGATAGTATAATTAGGCGCATCTGATTTAAAATTTTGTTCTAAAAAGTTTCACTGTTTTTGAGTTTTATATTGCACTTAAAACATTTGATGTTCAGAAACATTAACAAAGTATTTCTAATATTCAAATTTGTTGAGAAGGAGTTGGTCTAATATCTGGGAAATCATTGTTTACATAGTTTTTATTTTTGTCTTTTTCTCCTGTAAGTGCTGTGTTCTTGGTATTATGCTTCACAATATGCCAACAATATGATTCAATGAACAGCCCCTTAAGGTATATGAATAAATTTAACTGAATTCAAGTGTATTAAATTGACATTAGGTGTACCATGAAAGAGACTTGCACTGTTGCACATAATAGGGACGCAAGAATTACACAGTAGTATAGTAGGATGTACAGGAAAAATTCAACTGAATTTCAATTGACATTAGGTGTACTATCAAAGAGATTTGCACTTGTTGCATTCAGCCAATTTACATTTAGGATCAACCATCAATTAAGAATTTTGTAAATGAATATAAATAGATCTTATTGTACAACAGCAGGTCTGGTGCTTTTTTGTTGTGGCAGATCCATGAGTTTCTGTTGCAGCAGTTTTGTTTTGAACATCCTCTGGTTCAGGTCTTTATGGTTCTCTTTTCTCTTTGCATTTCTTGCTGTCTGCTAGTGTATGCTGCAGTTGGGGCAATGTTTGATCTGTTGCTATTTTTAAGGCAAGATGTTTCCTGCTTGCGTCTCTGTTTATTGATATGGTAGGCTTTGAAATGATGTTCTCTGGTTGGGCTCTTTGGTGCAGTTCTTTGATGCAACAAGGGGTTTATTTTGTGTGTTGTCTTTGTCTGATTTAGCTGTCTTTGTATAATTTTTTCTGTTGATGTTCAGAAACTCATTAGAACGTGCTCGATTCAAATGGATAGTATCTACCCTGATGCAATTTGTCATGTACATCAAAGCAAAACATTTTGTTCTGTGTCCGAGGTACTTCAGACTTCAGAGGATAAGAGTGCCTCGTTTAAGTGTTACGATGATATGGTTTAGAATCTAGGAACCATCTTCACATGTATCATGTATGTTCAAGCTGTGATACCTCAATAAACCATCATAAAGGCTTGGATGAGGACTTCACTTGAGACCACTTGCTGATGCTATTTTAGCAATGTAGCTCATCCTGTGACTTCTGTCTTGTCTTACATCTGGTTCCTAGCTCGTTATGACTTTATTTTCAAACATGTGGTTGTGCTCTTTGAAAGTAGGGTACCTGAAGCCATAGGTATGCATTAGTTGGGGCCAAAGATTTATAGTACTTTGGTATTATAATAGACAACAGTAGTAAAATGGCTCACTAATCATGTGCATTTCTTATGTATGTATAGTTACACATGATGTTTGCTGCCAAGGGTCGTTCAAAAACATCTTTGTTAATATTATTACTAACAAGGGTAAGGTTGCATATGTTGCTCTAAACCTCACCCTAATTAGGTAGGAGCCTCAACATTGGGATAATGGATTGTTGTTGTTATTGTCTTAGCTGCGTAAGGACTTCGTTATTCCCTCTTGTTCTACATAACTTTGTTGAAGGATTAGTCATTCTTGGCAAGTAGGCCTGTCAAATTTCGACCCTTCTCGTCTGAGACCCAACCTATTTTCCAAAACTTTTGTAAATTTTTGAGTTTTACGTAAATATTTTTGAGTTATAATTATCATTTTTTTGTTTATTCTTAATTTTTTATTCATTATTTCAATTTCTCTTGGTTCTTTTTATGTTTGTCAGGACTAATCTTTTTCTTGGGCTATTAAGATGTCAAACATCATTTGCTACTTAGATCTCTGCACCAATTTCCTACAGCAGCATCGCCAAGGCTCAAAAGGTAACGTAGTAACAGCATGCTCAATTCACATTAGTGATTTATGGGATATAATTAAGGGTTGAACAATCTAAACTCGTGTACATGTCTACAAATGTCTTTACATATTTGTGTATATTTACGTATATGCAGTCGTGGATCTCTCTTGGATCTTTTCACGAAAAGCAATTAATAAACATTCTTAAGTCATCGAGTGAGTAAAGATAGCAGTTACTCCTAATACTTAATAGAGCATTTTTGTGTTTGAATTTTGCTATCAGCATACTATCTTGAAGTCATCAGACTTGGAAATAGTTCAACTGTCCTAATCCTAATAATAACTTTGGGTAATGAAATGTAATGGGATGTTTGAGTAGTACTAATAATGGTGGTTTGGTTGACTGGAATAAAGGAAGTTGCAATTCTTAGGAAGTTTTTTCCCCACATCTCTACGAAAACTGCTTTTGAGTGTTTCCCATGGTTCTGATATAGAGTGGTATACATAACTTGTAACTCAGAGGACCACATTATAACAGTAAAGATATGAGTTGCTAGACAAAAAATTCTCTGTCCGTAAGACTTATATATTGCAAGTTAATAACATATCTTTGATTACTTAGTGATAAGATTTTGCCACTTCTACACTATTGGAACTTAGAAGTGGCAACATTTGGTTGGTACATCATCAAGCATCATCGTAGCTCGTACTTTTTATGTCCCCTGAAATTTGCTACAACACATAATTGAAGTGAACTTTATGTACTTGATAAGGAATAAATTATATTCATAAAACTTTTAGACTGACATGAACTTGCAATACATTTGGGATTTTTGTGGTGGTTTTGGAGATTGGTTATGAACATCACTTTCTTTGTGTCTTGTGTTTATCGTTGGTGCATGTACATCTAAGTTATAAATATTTGGGATATCCGCTTTAGAAATGAAACTCATCCATTCTTATAGAGCAAAGTTTGAACTATTAATTTGACAAAGGCATGAAAAACAAGGACAAATACATAGATAACGATGGAAACAACGTAAAACCAATGTAAAACAACGTAACACCAGTTTCTTTGTAAGTTCATTGAAGCTGTTGGAAGATTTATTGTAATACTTTTGGGATTGTTCGGTGAACTTTTGTAAAGAAAGTGATTTTGAACACCACTCTTTGTGTCTTAAATTTATGTTTATTGTATACATACTTATTTCGTTCCTATATTTGTTTTGAAGGAGTAATATTACAAGATCAAGCACGTATAGTCAAGACTAAATATATGAGGTTCATGAACACTTATCAAAAGTTCTTTGATTTAAATTCTTGTTGAGCTAAATCTATTTGTTTTTTTTTTGGTATGTATATATTGTCATGTAGAAGAATTTGTATTCCTTTAATATTGTACAAAAACAGTTTTTATTGTATGTTATTACCGACCCGCTTTTGACTCGCCCCATATCCGACCTGCCCCAACCCTATCTTAGCCGCTCATTAAGCACCGCTACAGCTCTACTACAATGTGGTCTCAACGGACTTGTTGGTTTTCCGTTGATATACCCAATCTCCTGGAAGTCTTGAATGTTCGAGATTTTGACATCATTTATGTAAGAAATAAGAATTAATGAGATTTTGAGAGATTATATTCGCTTGCAGAGTCTGATGGTAAACTATCTAATGTTGTGTTCAGGTAAAATCGACCGATTTCGTCTAGTCCTCTTTGTGAAGGGAGTATAGATATGAATTATCTGTCACCTTCCCTCATCCAGTTTCTGCTTTTGAGTGGGATATAGGTATGATGATGACGATGATGATGGATGGATTAGAGTCAAATCTACAATTGCTATAAAGGTGATTAAAATGAGAATTTAAGAAAGACCTTACAAATCTTGTCATCATCAAATATAGCCCATTAAATAGGTCTAGATGTGGGTAATCTTATCATTAGATCTTTTGTGAGACACTACATGTATGCGATCGTACCTGATCCATAAAACATGTTTTTTACATAACCAACTTTAAGCCTTGGAACACCTGTTTTAAGGCTTCAATTTTTTATTTTAAGGCTTAAAACCTCTACTTCAAGTCTTAATCTTCATTCTCTAAAAGCTTAATTTTATTTTTCAACTAACTACTTCAATCGTTGAAATGTCAATTCTAAGGCTTAAAATCCCTAGGTAGTTATGCCCATCAGCCCATGTAAAGTCTCTACTCTAGTCTTAGCCATCTTTCACTAAGGATTAAAATGACTATTCAAAGACTTAATAAATCTACTTTAAGGATTTAAAATTGACAATTTCAATAATTATAATGCCTTTTCTAAAATCTAAAATGCTCATTTTAAGCTTAAAAAATATTTTATAAAAAAAAAATTTTTTTGTAAAAAAAAAAAAAGGACTGGATTTAGGTGATTGTGGTGCGATAGAGGACGCTTGAATCCAACGGTCGCACTTAAAATTTGGTGCTAACTTATATCCACCTACAAATTCATACCTACGGTTTAATTATAACGACGTAATATATATTTTAATTATTTTTTAAGGGATTTAGTTTAATCAAATTATAATAGATAGGTGTGCATGCGTATATGTTAATATTTTAGGTAGACAACTATAATTATATTTATTAAAATTAAGGCATTTTAAGTTTGATCTTTTTTATCAATAACGGGAGAAACATAATGAATAGAGCACTATTTTGATATTGGAATTGTAAGTGAATTACAAAAAAAAAAGAAAAGTTTAATTACAAAGTCCGACCTCTAGATGATATCTTTTAAATGTTCGATTTTTATTTAATCTACAAAGGTTTAAACTTTACATGTCATTTTCTTCTAAAAGTCTAAATGACCTTTAACTTAGTAAAAATAATTCTTAAAAAAAAATAAAATAAAAAAACTTACATATCACCACTGTACTTCCCAATCGCCCCACCCCCACTCTTTTCCTCGTATCACCCCTTTTCTTTCCTATTTCTTGAGCCGTGACCTGACAACTTTCCCTCCTTTTTCTTGCGTCATCACCACAATTTTTCCTCTCCTTTTCCTATAAAATCAATCCTAATTTATCTCTTCTCTTCAAATACAATCAATTGAACAAATTCTAATCCTAATTGATTAATTTTTGTCCCAAATGAGGTAGAATATGATTAATTTTACCTTAAATTTTATTGAAATTAATAAATAAAATTCAAATTTAAAATGATTGGGGTTTTTGAGCGGGGAGGGACAGTGATGGTGGTGGCGCAGAGAAAAGAGAGTGAAAAGGGTGACGTAAGAAAAGGAAGTGTGGGGTAATAAGAAAAAATAATAGTGAATTAGTAATGGTATTGGTGGAGGCGAATTGGATTTTTTTAAATTCAAAACTATTTTTATTTTCTTTTTGTATAAAATATTTCAAAAAGACAATAATTAGTTGTAGTTAGATTTGTAAAAATTTTTAAAATAACATAATTTGATATAGTCGATAAAAAAATTCAATAAGACTCTTAGAAAAAAATTACACAAAAATTCCAATTAAATAAAAAAATCAAACTTTTAAAATACAACGACTTAAAAATTCGGACTTGTAAATATAAATTTTTCAAAATTTTAATTATCTAAGATTAATATTCTCAATTTCCCTCACAAAATTATACTGCATCATTTAATTTAAAAATTAAGAATTTAAAATAATAAAAACCTCCAGTCTCCAGCTTCCCGTTTTCACGTGAAACTTGAACCAACAGGTCACAAGTAACAACCACCATCAACAGTGGCAGCTGGCCACTCTTCCACCACCAACAGGTCAGCCGCATTGTAAGCGCTTCTCCTCACACGCTCAGCCAGCCACTTCTTCCTCCCCCTCGTGTGCAGCCACGACAGCCACAGTAGTGGTAACCACCATCTCTCTCCAACACTCTCAAATTATTATTTTTGCGAGCAATTTATTCCTCATTCTTGTTTCTGGTTTTTCTTTGTAATCTAAGTTCATCTTTGTTAATTCTGAGTATAATAATACATTGAAATTTTTTATGGGTAAAGTTAAATTTATTTTCTAAAAATATGTAAGCGCTAGGGTTTGTTTAGGGATGAAAATAATTGTTGTGTGTTCTAATGAGGTGTATTTTGGTAATGTTGTGATACTTAGATAACATTTTACATGCTCGGATTGGGGTTATTATTGTTGTGAAATTGTGGTGTATTTTGGTAATGTGAAATTATAGTGAGTACTTTTTTTTTTCTTGTATAATAGCCCTAAATTTAAAATAACATAGAATGATGAACAATGCTAAATTGGGTTTGGGTGCAAGTAAAAAAAAGCGGAGGAAGTATTAAGTATGGGTGTTTGTGGTTGTTAAAGTTGTTTAGAGTTGTTATGAGTAAGATTGCTTAGGGAAAATAGTTGTTAATAAGATTATGATAGTTGTTATGATTCTTGGAGCTATGATTATTACTAATATAATTACTGATTCTATATATGATAGCATTCATGTCACGGGAATCATATAATTATTTCAAGTTGAATCATCACAATTCTAATTTGTTTATAAAGAAACCCTTTCTTCATAATATATGTAGTTATCGAATTGATTGAGAAGCTTGTTTGGTCTAAATAGGTAACCTAAGGTTGTGAATTTAGTTTTAAAATGTTAGTTTAAAGGTGAGCATATATATGCGTTGTTGGCTACTTGAATGCATGATTTATTATATGGAACTTGTAAATGATTCAAGGGTAGCTTTACGTAACGTTAAGTAGCTCTTAGTGTGATTAAGTGGCTTATTAGTCATACTTTAAATAATAGGTGCCTAGTTTGTAAGAGGAAAGTAGAACCTCGCTTTGGTAATTGTTGTGACTTTTGGCATGCTTTTGCGATTATATGTATGTAGACGTAGTAACTAACCCTTTACATACATTTTGCTTTTATATATTTATCGATTTATCGATTTATTTGAATACATGTATAGTATTTTAACTATGAATTATCATTGAGAAAAACATAGAAGTAACTATTGATTATGACCCTTCAATTTAGACTCATATGTTAAAAATGGTAGAGAATGTAATTTATTTCCTTGAGGATGAAGCTTTGGATTAAGTGTTCGTATGAGAATGATTCCCTTATAGATGAGGCAATTGATTACGTTGGTTGGAACGAGAGTGAGGCCCTTATTGATTAAGTATTTGAATTGTTTAGTTATCGTGCCTCAACTAGATTGATACCCTATTTAGTTTAGTTCTCGGAGACATGGATCATCCATATATGCTTGTTGTACGAGGTCGGGGGTATGATCATACTTATTCATTGGGTGTAAACATGGTCGCCGCCGCACTTGGTCTTAGCGTTACTCCATTGGATTGGTACTTCAATTGATTTAGCTTTCGGAGGCATGGGTCATCTATGTATACTGTCACCGATCAAGGTGTTAGAATGCGGGCATTGTAAAGTCCAATAGGTGGCTTCTAGTCACATATATTTTAAATTGGATAAGCTCCATGAATCCACACTTCACCATTGATGTTGAGTTATCCGATAACACCCTTGGGTGACTTGGCCTTGAAGAGGAGTTGTGGAATCAAGAAAATAAGAATTGTTAAGACTTACACTCTGCCATGAATTTTAGTTAAGGTTGTAAATAAAGGAATGATGTTGAGGAGTAAAGAGTAACTATAAGTGGTTGTATGTAGCACTTTACCCAAATCAAGAAAAAAAAAAAAGAATTGTTAAGACTTACTCTCCGCCATGAATTTTAGTTAAGGTTGGAAATAAAGGAATGATATTAAGAAGTAAAGAGTAACTATAAGTGGTTGTATGTAGCACTTTACCCATGAATGTATCCAAATGGTTAGAAGATATGAAAACAAACCATGGAGGAAAGAGAAGATCGTTAGGCAAACGAGTAACACCTTTATTCTAGTGTAGCCCTTTTGCCTTAATAATCTAAAATTGTGACCTTACTCTCATGAATTGTTGATTATTGACTTGTTCATGTTTGTAATTTTTTCTTTTGTTTTTTAGGTATTTCTTTATGATGGTCTTAATACGATGAATTTGACATGTGGTCTTACGTTGAAATGCAATGTATTGGAGCTTCTTTTGCATTGCATTGGGAGAATTGATGAGTGCGAAGCGTAGGATGTATTATGCACTTATCTTTTAATTATGTTGCTTAAAGCATATTTTTGTTAACTTTGAGTTGTATGTGTATTTGGTATAAGGCTTTGCGATCTCTTTTGTATTATCTATAATTACCCTACATGGTTTATGTGTATTGTTTCTAAATTGTTTTGAGCCGTTTTCAAACTCAAGCGTTGTTATCGGAATCACGATCCATTATTTGCATGAAATCTAAAGAGCCTTCTTGATAAATTATCCCATTGTGGTATATTATTCCAAGGCAATGATACCTTAAATTAGTTTGATTTATCTATTGCATTTTCCATGTTATCACATCCTCAATTTTTAAGGAAGATGTTGCCGAAATTTACAGATCTATTTTGAAACCTTATTTATTAGGTTTATTCCTTAATTTTACTTTTTTATACCATAACACTCGAATTTTCTCTTGTTAAGTGATTGGAAATTTAAGAGTGTTACACATGACGAGTAAATTTTTTATATCCATATTTGCCTACGTGAGTATGCATCCAAAACAACCACCACCCGCTGCTCACCGCAATTATATTCCACCCTAGACTTGCCTCAAATTTGCTTCATGTACATGTTATATATGCCTCATACCATATCAATGTTATATGTGCCCATATTATATGTTCTGCAAATCTGCGTTATAAAGTATGTTATTGAAGGTATGGAGAAGACGAGGTACGGGGAGTGAATGGCAGACATTGAATAGAGGCGGTTGGGTATGCATAATAAGACTTTTCGTACTGATATCCACCCAACCACTAAATTCATATTAATGCTCGTCCTAACTGGAACCAATGCGGTGCGAAACCCGCAAAATTTTAACCACATGCCATTTCTAATTCACATAAATATAAAATAAAATATCAAACCAAGGGTATTATTCCCTTTGATTTGTTTGTTCTTCTCATTCACTTTTTTTTCGCGAATCTCAATGCAAACTTAAAAGTTAAATAAATTTAATTGTGCTTCTAAAAAGTTGATATTTAAAAATTATACATATGAGACGGATCTATCAAGATCTCACATGAATATGTTTTTTGATATATATTGATAAGAATTTATAGTCAAAGTTTGACACTGAAATTCAAAGATTCTAATTGAGAAAAACATATAAAAATAGAGGGAGTATTTATCTTGCTCTTCCATTTACATCCTACTAAACTAATTATAATGTTGGCTTGTTTTATGCCTTGCAGCATGTTTATATTTAAGTAGGGTGTCTTCTGCGCCCTCGACCCGACGGGCCTGATCAATGTATTGGTTCCGGAGAGAAGTTTGCTGTTTGCCTTTTTAAGATTTTGAAATGAATCAAATTTCTAAGTGTTGATCAATTGATTAATGATTACTAGTAGTCAGTATAGAAGATCTTCTTGTAAGTTTTGATGGCTGCTGATGAGGTTAATTCTTGTGTAATTGCTCCTTTTGCCGGCCTTGTCATCTGCGTCTCTGGACTTTCACAAGGTCACTACTTTCTTCTCCCACCCTTCCTCAACTGTTTTTGGAATATAAATGGCTGTCCATTACTTTTCCTTAAACTCAATGTTTCTCTGTATTTAATATATTGTTATTCAAAATTTCTAAAGAAATTACACACATTATTATCACGTTTGCCTGATTTTTGTTTCCAGAATCAAGGAAGAAAGTTATGGAAGCCACTGAGAAATTAGGGGGAACATATAGCCCCAATTTACATCCTAAGTGCACCCACTTGGTTGTCCAGATATCCTTTTGTTCTATTTTCCAATACTTTCCATTTTACATTTACAAAAGAGGTCATTTTTTTAATAGTAAATAATGCTTATCATTTACTTCAGCATTCAGCAGAAATTTGCATATGATATCTAAAAACTGTTTTGGTTTTGTAGTCTCTTGACAATATTTTCACAGTCTCGGTGGAAATAAATTACAGCGTTTTCTCAAATGTGGTTCCAGAAATGGACTTTTTGTTGTTACTCTTGGATGGTTTATTGATAGTGTCACCAAAAATGGTAAGAGCTTTGTCTTCTACCAATTTGTTACCTTTATTCCTTCTGTTTTATAGCTAATGTTCCTGCATCGTGTTATAGCATTTAAGTTACTGTTGATAGTTTTGTTTTCTTTAGTGGCGTCACCTGTGTTCCAACATTGTAGATGTATGTTTTAGCATTGAACATCTTATCATCCATAATATGAGGGGATTAAATGAGAACCTTAGACCTGAGAAGCTGTTAGGGGAGCATAAGGGAACATGTTATCATAGACCCCAACATGCCCCATTTTTTGTAAGTAACGATCGAAGATATACTATTCTCTATAATTCAGAGCACGAATTTGCATCATTATCCCAATTAACCGAGAAAAATTAACAATTTCCATTACCCATTTACTCATATTTGTTGATTCAAATTAGAAAAAAAAATTATCCAAATACCCACTAGTGCACCAGTTTGTAGCCCAAAATAAATAATTATTTTTAAAAATAAAAAGCAAATTACCACTAGAATATTTGCAAGAAGCAAATAACTGATCAAATATGTCCATATCCAGCAACTAGTTAAAAATAATATTACACAAATATCTTGCAATAACAGAATCAATTTAAGAAAGTAAAATTATCTCGTATTAGTGACATCCACCAGTAAATTTATTGTTTAATAGATATATAAAAAAATTTTGAGCCTCCCAGCTTGCATCATTTGCTCATGGGGCTCTTGACAAAGAGTCGAGTCTAGATGCTATGTAGTAAGATTTGGAATCACGTTCAAATGGTATTTACACAAAATCTGGACCATAATCTTTCCTATATAATTTTGTTGATTGATTTTGGTAATTGGTAAGGTGAGTTGTTTTAGGTTTATTTTGGGGTTGTAGGATGAAAAGCTGATAGCAGGCTTTCAGGACATTCTTTTTCATAAAATCCCTATACCACTCGGCTATGTCCTTTCGCATGTTCACCATTTGCCTTTGTTGGTGAGCGGATTCCTAATTTTTATGTTTCTTCATTAATGCAGCGATGTTTCTTTGGAAGAGAGCGTCTGGCTCATAGGGATTCATTAAGTTGCTTGTTCGTTCTTCTAGGTCATTAATGGATAGGATGTACGCATTTTAGAAGGCGAAAGAGGCATATATATTATTGTGGCTGGATGGTTTTACGAGAATGCTTTGGTTGGAGAGGAAGGATTAAATATTCCATTGCCATGAGTTGTGTTTGGTTAATGTTATGGGACCTAGTGATGTATTTATCAGTCTATTCTCAATGGAGCAAAATATTAATAATTCTTTGGTTTTAGATTACAATTGGCTAAATTTAAATGACTGTGATGATTTATTGAATCAAGGGCTAATGAAAACAAG
Source organism: Amaranthus tricolor (assembly GCF_026212465.1). Classification (NCBI taxonomy): domain Eukaryota; kingdom Viridiplantae; phylum Streptophyta; class Magnoliopsida; order Caryophyllales; family Amaranthaceae; genus Amaranthus; species Amaranthus tricolor. Next base: position 5,536,895 of record NC_080048.1, on the reverse strand, counting down.
AAAAGTTGTCCAGAATAATTTCACTTTTCACCCATTTTCCTACGATGATCCCACCTTTTGAGTAACCTGTAAACAAGGTTATTTTTCAAAAAAGGAAAATTAAAATATAATTTTAAAAGAAAAACAGAAAAAAACTTAACATACTCTGCTATTAACTTCCAGCCAAAAATAACCTCTTGATGAAACCTCAGCAATCTGCCATTCATTATCATCATCTTTTTCATTCATCATCTTTATTTTTTTTTTGTATTACAAGGTAGACTGAGGGAAGGGGAGGGCTAAGTGAGATTCTATCCCAGGACCTTGCATTGGAAAGGTAGTAATTGCTCCATTTGAGACAAGACACAATTCTCATCATCATTATCTTAATTCGTCATCATTATGTTTGTTATCACCGTTATCTTTATTCATCATCAACTGTGTGATTTCTCAATAGATGAACCTCATTTTTTCTCCATTATCTACTAAGTACTAACCTACCAGTACGGCAGTACCACTGCTTGCTCTCCTCACCTTGTATCTTAGATTATGTTGTTCAATATTTTATTTTCTTTTTAAAGAATAATTGAGGAAATGAGGGACAGGGAATTGAATTATGTTCACTGAATCATTGTGTAATGGACTGGACAGTCACCGTGACAATGGAATACTTATTGGGCTGCCGAGGAGATGGTTTGGGCAATTTTACAATGGGTTTCTATTATGGAATGTTGGATAGCAGTAGATGTAATAATAGGCATTGAGATAGTAGCAAGTAAGAAGGATTAATTTTTTTATGTAAAATAGTTGAGCTGTCAGAGTTGCTCAAGGCTCCCAAATGTGTAAACACACTGATTATCAATACAAAGCATGATTTCCTTTCTTCTCTCCCCTTGTTTATATATACAAGAATATGAGGATGCCTCATGTTTTGATAGTTCCAAACACACTGATTATGTTTTGGTAGTTGTTTCCCAATTGTGTAAACACACTGATTATGTTTTGGTAGTTCTAAGATAGTCCTATGACAATAATGTAATTTATTTCTTTGAGATAATAAAACTTAAGGTTATATAAATTTGGGAATGTTAATCTTATCTGTGCAGCATGTGCTGAGTCTGACTGCTGTATTAATTGTACCTTATTGTTGGTAAAAGGCAAGTCAAAACAAATATCTGGGGTTAAAATGGTTTCTAAACCTTGTTTTTTCACCTTTTTCTAAGGTTGAATGTGGATGTGATTCTTCTGTATTCATGGACATAATAGAGTAGTGGACTGGATTGGATTCTTAATACGTATACAATGTAACAGGGAAATGTTACAACTTACTAGTGATTTTGTTGTCTTTGGTTATGATTCGGTTGGTAGGAAGTGCAGATGAATTCTTAATGCATCCATTTTCGTCTTAATATGGACTGATGTAATCTCTCAAATTATAGATGCATGACTAAGACATGGTTGCTGTTATTTTTTTCAGAGAAGTTAAGTGAATTACCATATACAATTCGGAGTGTTGCACAGATCAACATTCCTGTGGATGATCGGCTGGTAAATGGAACTGCAGCTCATGATACTTTTAGGCCAAGAAAATTGAAGCAGAATCAAAATCAAATCGAAGAGAGTGGAGGACAAAGGCAATGGCATAATAGAGAAAACTTTGAAGTAAACAATCAATCTCTATTTGGGCAGTCTATATACGTTGATTTGGATATATCTGCCGAACTGCGTACAAAGGTATTCTCCTCCTTTGTTATCTGTAACTGATGTACATGGGTCAGATCGGAGTCTTGGATATTTAACTTACATGAACTTTGATAGTGGGTATAACTTTAGGCTATGACACTACATTTGAAGTTCCTTTAATGACTTCTTGGCTAAGGCCTTTTGGCCTAATTTTGCAAGGAGAGTAGTCATTGCACTATGAGTAGATAGCATTATAACCCCTGATCGTTTTGATGCTACTATAATTTTGAGAAAACTGCTTAAAGCCCATCATTATTACTTGCTCGGCCATGTATCAAACATAAACACCCATATTTTTTCATGGTTTGGCCTTTGAAGGTAGTTTTGCAATTGAACTTTGATCTGATTTAGTTCTGTCACTAATGTCGAAGTTGATTCATGATTCTGTAAAGCTTTTCTTGCTATTACAAATTACCTAGAGTTTATTGCTTTACTTATATTCATATTCCACGGGTGGTTTTATTTGAGTGTGTATTTCTAAGCACCCAAACCTATTGTTCATTATGATTTTAGCGGTAACTCATACCCACAAAGTATGAGGTTTAGAAACCTAAGGGAGAACATGGTATTGATCATTTTAATCCTTTTGGTATTTCAATACTCCACCGAGGTGGGTTTCAGGTGGTCGGATGCACGCATCCTTACCCTTTTTATTGGTAGTTAGGAGATTGTTTTCGAATGACCCTTGGTAGAAAACACCATCTATAACCTTATCCTTTTGGTAACTAAAAGAAAGAATAAAGCGTACATAGAACCAGACAAGGAAAGAAGGTTTCTCCACATTGAACAATACTTTTGGTCATTTTGCTATAATTGAGCAACATGGTTCTTCTCAAACTCCATTATATATGGAATATTTAAATCAATTTCTATGTCGTTTTTTATTGTAAAATATTATGCTAATCTATCTGTTTGCCTAATAGTGTATGGCTAAGATACTAAGTAGTATAATATTGTTTCATTAATATGAAATTGTTATGAAATGCTAGATGGTATATTGGATTTTTGTTTCAAAATTTTTCCATAGGCTAATATACATGTTGTTTTTTGTCAGTTTTTGAAAGCATTCAAATTTCATTAAGACAGTTTTTCATCTTCAAATATTTTTTTTACAAAATATTATAGATAAAACACAACTAAAATTAGAAGACAATTTTGATGTTTGATTTTAGAATTTAATGACGTAAAAGCGTGATTGATATTCTATCTTTCACTTGTAAATTGTGATCATTGGTGAATTCCTCTCTTAGGCCCTTCACCTTGTTAAAATTTACAAAGTGGACTTACTTTTACAATCAAAGATATGTCATTTGGTTTAAAAACCTTAATCAGGTCAAGCAATATAAGGATTATTTTATGTCTGATTCATATTAAAAATCCTGGAAAGACCTGAAAGCTATCCACCTCTTACAATACAACAATGCCAAAAAGCTTGAATCCCAACAATACGGAGTTGACTGTGAGAGATTGTGGCGTAAAGATTTTTCTTTATTCGACCCTATCTCTTATACTAATCAACAACTTAGAAATGCAATTCCAGTGATAACCCACATAGATTCTCCGTCTCTATTCATTCCAATCAATTGTCATGTGTTCCTATAAATCCCATCTCTTCCTTTCTGTTATTTTTGGCCCGCCTTATTATAAACTGCTCAAACACTCGATGCAATTTAAGGAAGGAAAGGTGAATAACTTGCAATTGCATGTCTGCATCTTGAGACCCGATGACTTGATATTTACCCGACCTTGTAACGAACCCGACTTGACCCAACTGCAAAATGAATTTAAAATAATGAAAATCAATGTGAACACAAGACCCAATTTTGAACGGACCCAAAACACCTGACCAAAATCAACCCGATGACCCGAATAAACACCTCTATCAACGTTTTAAACCTTCTCTCAAACAAAAAAGAGCTGAAAGTGATCTGCAGGCTGCAGCAGTTTGCAAAAGGATCTTATGGGGTCCTAAAATAAGAGTTTTCTTCTTTTAATAATTCTTGAAGACTTGGAACATATATGGAACATACTTTTGAGAATGCATTTTGTGCATGAACACCCACTCCACAAAAAGAAAATAAAGAATGCAAGCCATATTGTTGACCATAATATGCTGTTAATCTTGCATCACCATTGAGTTTGCAGTTGTGATACTCTTCATCTTATTTTGCTTCTTATTTCGGAATTATTTTCTACTGGCATCATATATATCTATCTTGAACCCTGATATATGCTTCTCTCATTCATCCGTAAGAGCTAATATGTTCTGGCTGATGTTGATGAATTTTTGTTTTTATGTTCTAGGTGGTTGATGTGGCTGCTCGAGAAGGTGCCATGCTTGTTGATCAATGGTTTGTTGGTTGTGGTGCAAGTTACGTTGTGTGTGAGGGCTCATCCATTCAAACATATCTGGGTCATAGTGATAACATTGTTAGTGTATGTATTTAACCGAATTGTTAAACATTCTTAGACTATGCAGAAATAAGGTTATTTGTGACTGATTTGACTGCTTGGATGGTGCTATACTGTATGCATTGCACATTCCTTGAAATTTGGATCACATTTCTTTGCTGAATTAGCTCTGTTTCACATGTGACAGCCCATATGGGTTTTGAAGACATCTAAAGAAAGATCTATGCAACGGTTTGTTGGAATTTCTGCTGATCTGGCCAGACAGGTTGGAGCGATGCTGGAAAATTTTCAACATCTAACTTCTGGGCAGGTATGTTATGACCTTGCAAACAAATTTTTTTAGATGCCAGGTCAAATTGTCCGTCACTTTATTTTATATGTATTGTGTTGCCTTCTAATAGGGGTGTACATCATGGAAAACTATTCATCTTTAGTTTGTTGTTGACAAGGTGAATCGAATTCTGTCCACCCTAGGTCTGTTAGTTTGACGAAGCAAAGGGGTTCGTGAACATGTGAGATGTGACGACGTCCTCTGAAAATTTTAGCAGGAATAGGATTGTAATGAAATGTAGCAATGACTTAATCATTAGCTCATTAGCACTATAAATATGGTTGTTTGACTACGTATCCTCAGCTAAAGCTGCTATAAGAATAATGAATAGAAGAGTTCAAAATTTGATGCTACAACTATGAAGGTCATATTCATACCAGACAACAATTTGGATGTAGGTATTTTCTTGTAATTGCCATTTGCCAGTCTATGGTAGATCTTTGGTGCACCACTGCCAATGAAACTCCCAACAATTACGTTCATTTCTCCTTTTTTGTCATCTGCATAATGTGTTCTGAATTTGCACAGCGTTTAGTCAGAAATGATCGGTTTCTTACAATTCCAATAGTAGACTGTAGACAGCAGTTTTAGTGGCTCATTTGAAGGTTTTAGTCAACGCCACCAACTCACCATGTCCTGACTTTGATATAGCTCTGTTTCTTGTGTCTCTGTCTTAGACCTGGGTGGCTATGGTCGTGGGCCTCTGGTAGTTGATCAGAGTGAGAGGCAGCTCAGTTTTAGTCAAGCTTTTTGAGATGGGTCTGTGGTGGTATCGGGTGAACGATAGTGGTGGCAGTAGAACTGATGTTGGTTAAATGGTGGCGTTATCATTGCTGAGGTGGTGTAGGGAGTGATGGTTAGGGCATTGTATGTGTTTAGGTAGGTGGAAGACTATGGGAGAATCCATGCATTATTCCTGTATGCCAAAGATCCACGTCGGACTTTGAGTGTCAATTTAAGTCTCTTATAGGGAAAAACATATATCTATGTTATTAAGTTACTTCTTGTTAATGTATGATGTCATATCCTATGTGACTGAGCTAAATTTCCAGTCAACTTGTGTATTTTTTTCTTACAGTTTCCCTGCTTGTAGGAAATTATGAAGGAAAAGGTCCAAGAGCATACTTCCATTTCAAAAACGAGTAGTGCAAGCCATAAGGAAAGGCTGTACACTGCTAATCTTGCAAAATGTGGTGTTAGAAATCGTCGTGCCCTACGTATGCAGGTTTATACTTTCTTGAAGTAATTGTCTGATGTTATTTGCTCAAACTTATTTTTCTTATGGTGTTTGCATTTGTTTATTCATAACCTGTACCTGCGATAGCGTGATGTGTGCATAATGCATATATTAGAGTTTTGAGTTCAGGAAGCAGATAGGCTGGGGTGATTCAAATAAATTTACTTATTGTTTCTACTCAGATGGAGGAGGGATTTTGAAATTTGAAGTCACTTGATGCAGCAAGGGAGCACAAACCAAACATTATGCTTACTTTCCCTAATTAAATTTGTCTAGGATCAAAAGCATTCGTCTGATCATCTCACCTTTTTGAATGTCAAACTTCATTGGAGTTTAGTTTAGCCAAATGAAGTACACGGCATATAGGAATAAAAGATTTTTGAGGATGGTAACAGAACAAATTGTCCAAAAAATATTACTTTTAATCCCTTTGCAATTTGTATTTGTACATACCCAACAACTTTATTTAATGCTCCATTACCCCAATACCATTTAGTGGCTCCCACTTAGCGAGCTTTTGGGAGTTGAATGTACACTATCATGCCCTTGTAAAAACAAAAAGGTTGTGTCGGCTTGACACATAAAAGTAATATTATCAGCTACTTCTCATATATAAGAAGAATGCATGATTTGATGAATTATTTTACTATAATCCATTACGACCTGAAACCAAAGAATTACTCCTATAATTGTTGGGCTCTATCGAGAATGGTCATGCATTCATACCTACTCACACTAATAAAATTGATAGAATTCTTTTGTTATAGATTGTGTCTGTAAGCTAAACTAATTTGGATAAATTATTTCTTAAAACATAATCTAAGAATTAAAAGTAAATCAAACAAATATATTATTGTGTATCTCAATTATGTTAATTAATAAGTGTACATTCTACAAGAAGTTTAATTGGATAAATAATGTCCAAAAGATTTTTAGATATCACGGTAAGGCGGTACATAAAGGCTTGTCTCCTTCCCACCACACTATCTCTCACTTTAAACTTTTCAGGTAAAGCAAAACTTCTATTTTAGGTGAAAAACTTTGGTATCTCCCTTGCTCTATATTGTCTCATGGCTTGTTACCTTCGGAGGAAGAAGTTTGGTTTGCTGTAGGAGTCATGGGTGTCTTTTCTCCTTTACTATATGAGAGCTATTGCAGGTATGCCTTTTGGGATCTGGAGCTACAAGGAGAAATTGTGAAGCAGCTTTTATGGTGTGGTGTTTTATTAGGAAAGGGTTCATATATTGTCTCGATCTCAGGAAAGCCTCCCTGTGTTTTTCAACTCTCAACCTTGGATATGCCGAGGATTTCAGATTTTGCATATAGTTGCCTTCTATTGATGATAGTTCTCTGAACTGTTATCTTCTCTTTAATTACTCACTTTTCTCATAAATGTGCATAAAATCAGCATGAAAGTTTCGTCAAGTGATATATTCTGGCTTCTGGTGTAGACTTCTGTTTATGCCTGAAAAATTCATCCTCTTACGCACTTGTACATTGCTCATCTGTTCTATATCATTTTGGCTAGGTTTTTAGTGAATTGAAAGGAAGATTTTTATGAAGGGTGGTTTCCTATAACCTAATTTAAGAAGAGTGGCTTCTTTAGAAAAGCTATATCTGAAAAATGGTCTCAACTAGGATTTCTTTTTCTGCACCTTTACTTCTTCAGGCATTTATTTGAGATTTTTATTTGACATTGAAACAATTATGGACAATAAGAAAATTTGAAGAGATCTTTTTGCAGTATTGTTGGAATAAAATCTTTATGGTTCTTCCACAAATTTCTTGGATTAATATGCCAATAATATACTTTGAGTTCTGAGGAGACCTTTTTTCTTGTTGCAGTTATGTCAAATACCCTTGCGTCCTATTAATCCCAGCAGCCTTCTAGACTCAGTCTGCTGGACTGTCTCTGAGCCAACTTCCAGGGCTGCTGTGTATGCAGACTCTGCTATTTCCAGAAATGACTTTGAGACCGACCAACAAGCCATTTCTGTTAAAGGGGATTGTGCTGAATCTGAAGCTTCATTCTCAAACTTACTACGACCTCTAACAGAAAGGTTCTTTTAACTTGTCTGCTTGAGCACTTCCATTTATTGCTACTTAGCAGTGGGCTGGGCTGGCCGCCATGCATTGGGCGCAGCCGATGTATGAGGAGGGGGTCTTGTGCGGGTTGTGGAATCCAAATCATAATTTGTGCACAACATGACATGAACCCGATCGGCAACGTAGCAGGATGCATGATTTTTATGCAGATTTTTTTGAAAAATTTCAAATTTAGTAATGGGGCCTGCTAGCCCAGTCTGTGACATGGGCCGGCGCAACCCATTGTCATTTCTAGATGCATACGCTCATACGCATATCATACATGATACATGTTGATCTTCCATTGATAATATATAAGTTTACTAGATGCTTGTTGATTTGCTATATGGCTTTTCTTGGACAAAACCATAGGTCTATACCAAGTGTATGTGAGTTGTAAATACCGGTTTTGAATGTTAAAAAAACATTTCGGTATCGAAGTAGTTTTCTTTGTGGTTATAGTACTTTTAGTCAGGATTTGTGTTTATTTACTCTTATTAGCTGTCTCATTTGTTCCTGCTGAAATTTGCAGTGAGAAAAATGCACAGGTTTTTAAAAACCATTTCCTCACAATTCTGTATCCAGTTGATCGATTTTCTGAGCTGGGGCCTTGCTCAAGAACATATTTTAGTGATACAGGATTTACTTGCCTGCAAATCCTGGAATTTATTTATGTCTTCTACCAGGTAAGTATTATTGCTTAGTTATCATCAATTGACAATTATTCATATTGTCAAAAGAACAGCTTGATAGTTGATCATTAATACATATGGGTCAATTTATTTGGTAGTTTAATTTAATTTTATTATTGATAATAATTTGGTAATCCATTATTGCTTGGCCTCGCACCCCTTGAGTTTTATAGTCCACAGAAATCCTACTCATTTATTTCTGTTTTATGATATGTGCTCCTGCAGTGTCCCTTATTTCGATGGGGCGGAAGATTTATAGTTCTTTGGTTTCAGATTGTAAAAGACAAGTAAAATGACTCTTTAAATCTTGTGTGAAATTTTACATGATATTTGCTACCAAGGGTCAAAACGAAAACAACCTCTTTGTTAGTGTTATCATTACCAATAGTAAGGTTGCGTCATTGTGTGCAACCAGACCCTTCAAACCCCATCCTAGGTGTCAGCCACATAATGGCATTGGCGTGATGGAATGTTGTTGATTTGTTGCTGCTCCTTGCAAGCTGCAAGGCCATTTTCTTCATATAATCCTATGTTCCAAATCATCTTTGGCCTCCATTTCCTGAATGTTCTCCATTTGATCTTTCATAGCATAATTTTTTTGGCTACCTTGGTGGCTTGGTCTTCAAAATATGAAAGGGGTTAATTATCACCGCCTATAGGAAGGTTAATTCTTTCTTATTGTCTGGAGGGATTCTCTAGCTGATCCAAAATCAAAAAACAAAAAAAAATATGGGTTCTAAAATTGTGAGTCTGTCCACTGATCAAATATTACCTTTTATCTGTAGGAGAATATGTCGGACCATGAAATAGAGGTTGCAATTCACACCGACTCGAGGCATGCTGAGAAGCTCCGATCCGTATATTGTAGTGAGACAACGGAAGAACTTGGTTACATGTTGTATAAGCGCATCGACTTCCTGGGAAACCGAAAAAGCTTTGAAATGTTGAAGCGCATAAATGGGGATAACAACAGCAATGTATATGAGCTTCTATTAAGAGAATGACACAAATTTGTGTAGTCAGTTGAGTGTACTAACAAATAGCAACGTAGGCTTGTAAATCATGTAGAACAAATCATAGTTCATGTAAGCAAAGATGTTAAAGAAAATGTTTGAAAATAAAGTTGCGTTAGTAAAAGAGAAGTTTATAAAATCTGAAAGAGATCTGAATCAGGAAGAAATGTAAGATCTCCATGAACATTTTATTATTATAAAATTGAAAATAATTAATCTCTTTATATATATAAATAAATTTGTTATTATCCATATCTTAAAATGTATATAAGGAAGAAAGCATGCTAAATTGTTGATTGAGGGAAAAAATTAGCAGCCAATTTGACATTGTTCCAGAAAAAGAAATGTTAGTAAAAATTTCTTGTAAACAATTGGTTATAAAGAATTTTTAAAATTTTAAGATGAGAAAAAAAAATGTAAATGTAAGATAGAATTAAGTCCAGCAAGTTTTGTTGTATAAGACTATCTCACCATAAGAACTCACATAATTAGCCTATTTTTCTAACTGATTATTTTAAGATTGTAAAGTTATAACTAATCACTCTAAAACTATAAAAAAATAATCACTTTAAGGCTATATGTGATCACTTTAATACGATAAGTGTACATTGAATCAACCCAATAAAAATGATTTCACCGTAAGACTGTCTCATTTGAGAATTTGCGTCTAAAATCTATAATATAGACGCACAATATTTACCCACACTCCTACAAACTCAATCTTATCTTCATTTACTCTAAACTCTAAATGAAATTTTTCAAAAGTGAACGATAAATGTATTATATTTGTAAACATTGATGATGTTACATGAGTAAAATAGGCAATTATCTTGAATTCACTAGTGTTGTAATAAAACAAAATCCAATGTTTCAGCTGATCATAGTAAATAGCAGTTGAAATATGCCAATACATTGTCTCTCAAAAATTGAACGGAAGAGGGATCGAGAAAACTGCAAATCCATGAGTCCTCCATCCCAGCTTTCCCCTAAAGCCCCCCACAAAGTAAATCACCGAGTCTAAACCTACAACAATTGAATCTGAGATCAATCTTAGAGCTCATCGTGCCCATCCTCAGAATCATCTCCATCAGCGCTTTCGCTAGTTGGGCCACCTGATCTCTGGTAAACAGCAGTGATGATTGGGTTACAAACAGCCTCGACTTCCTTGAGTTTCTCCTCGTAGTCTTCCTTCTCGGCACTCTGGTTATCATCTAGCCACTCGAGGGCCTCCTTGACAGCGGCCTCAATCTTATCTTTCTCATCAGATTCTAGCTTGTCGGCCAACTTATCTGAATCACTGATTTGGTTCTTCATGTTGTAGATGTATGTCTCCAAACTGTTACGGGCATCGATTCTTTCCTTCACCTTCTTGTCTTCCTCAGCAAACTCCTCGGCTTCCCTAACCATTCTTTCAATTTCTTCTTGGCTGAGACGGCCCTTGTCATTTGTGATTGTGATCTTCTCGGATTTTCCAGACGCCTTGTCTTCTGCCTTAACGTTGAGGATACCATTGGCATCCACCTCGAAAGTGACTTCAATTTGAGGGGTTCCCCTGTTTAGAGAGAAAAGGAAAAAAAGTCGGAAAAACTCCAACAAGAGATGTTTCCTTCACCACATTGGAAAGTCTATAAAAAAAACATTCTTCAGAGAGAATTTGACAAACCTTGGAGCTGGTGCAATGCCAGTAAGGTCGAATTTTCCGAGAAGTCTGCAGTCCTTAGTGAGACTTCTTTCACCTTCAAATACCTGAATGGTAACAGTGGTTTGCTGGTCCTGGTAAGTGGTGAAAACTTGAGACTTTTTGGTTGGGATCACAGTGTTCCTAGGAATCAATTTGGTCATGACTCCTCCAACAGTCTCGATACCAAGAGTAAGAGGGGCAACATCCAGAAGAAGGATTTCTGTAAGAGATACCATCATTCAGTTAGTCATGCATTCAAAAGAAACTCTCGGTGCAAGTTACTTATCACAAGAAGCACTAGAAGAAAAAGTACCTTTGGTCTCTTCGCCTCCCTCTCCACTGAGAATGCTTCCCTGAACAGCAGCACCAAAAGCGACGGCTTCATCAGGGTTAACTCCCTTGTTAGGCTCCTTTCCGTTGAAGTACTCCTTCAACAGTTGTTGTACCTTGGGAATCCTAGTACTTCCACCAACAAGAACAATCTCATCAATCTGATTCTTTTCCAAACCAGCATCTTCCATGGCCTTCTTGACAGGGCCCATGGTCTTCCTGAAGAGATCATTGTTCAACTCCTCAAAACGAGCCCTGGTGAGTGGCTCAGAGAAATCAACACCATCAAACAAAGACTCAATCTCAACACGGACTTGGTGCTGGCTACTCAATGCTCTCTTGGCACGCTCACACTCTCTTCTCAATTTGCCAAGAGCTCTGTTGTCCTTGCTGATGTCCTTGTTGTGCTTCTTCTTGATCAACTTAATGAAGTATTCCATAAGTCTCTGATCAAAGTCCTCACCTGTAGGGCAAAGCAGGCTTAGCATGCTAGTCAAAGAAATTAAGTGAGTATTTTCATTTAACTAACAAATACGCCCTTCTCTGTAAGAGCATCATTGAGAGAAGCTCTCACATCTTCATGAGAAATGATGCACTTAAAAGAATGTTTAAACAACATTTTAGGAATGAAAGAATTGAGAAGGAAATTTGACGTGTTTCCCTTCCAAACGTTTCGATAGAGTTTGTTTTAAGGAGTTCTCTCCAATTTCCTTCGTTAAATTTCCCTCACCTCCCCCTTTGGAATCCATATAAAGATATAGTAGAATCCCCTCATTTTTCTCCCTATTATTTTCCTCCATTTTCTACTATCCAAACATGGCATAAAATACATATAGATGAAGTGAGCACAATATACATCATGAACCGAGGCAATCTTACCTCCCAAGTGAGTGTCTCCGTTGGTTGCAAGAACTTCAAAAACTCCGTTGTCAATGGTCAAGATACTGACATCGAATGTTCCACCACCAAGGTCAAAGACAAGGATGTTCTTCTCACCACCCCTCTTGTCTAACCCATAGGCAATGGCTGCCGCTGTTGGTTCATTAATAATCCTAGCGACATTCAAACCAGCAATGATTCCTGCATCCTTGGTAGCTTGCCTCTGGGCATCATTGAAATAAGCTGCAGCACATTTACATCAGTGTAAGTATAACCATCCAAGTAAAACAAACTCATAGCATTGAATTGTACTACTCAAAAGAATATGTATTGGTTCAGTTTTTCAGAATCTTACCAGGAACAGTAACAACTGCATCCTTAATTCTCTTTCCGAGGAAAGTTTCAGCTGTTTCCTTCATCTTAGTAAGAATCATAGCACTGATTTCCTCAGGGCTGAAAACCTTAGTCTCACCTTCTTGAACCTTGACTTGGATGTAAGGCTTTCCATCCTTGTTCACAATCTTGTAAGGTACAAGCCTCATGTCCCTCTGGACTTCTTTGTCCTCAAACCTGTTAAACAAAGTATCACAACATTAGCCCACAAACTCCGAAGAACAGCAATGTAACATGCATGAAAAGAAAAGAGAGAAAGCTTACTTTCTTCCAATAAGCCTCTTGACATCGAAAATAGTCCTCTCCGGATTAGCAGCTGCCTGATTCTTGGCAGCCTCTCCGATCAACCTCTCATCATTGGTGAATGCCACCCATGAAGGGGTGATACGGTTACCTTGATCGTTAGCTATGATTTCAACTTTTCCATCTTTGTACACACCAACACATGAGTAGGTGGTACCAAGATCAATTCCAATTACTGTCCCAAGCTTTGGTGCTTCATCTTTGGCAATTGTGAACGCAAATAAACTTCCTGGATTATTGGAAAACAAACGAAACAGTATGTTATTTCAATTGCCTTTCAAAACAGAACAGTTTTACATTAATAAAGGCAGCTTCATTTATGTAAGCATCGTATAATTCTAAAACACATTTACAATCAATTTTACAATATGAACAACACACCCAAAAGAAACTCTTAAATAAATTCAAAATGCATTTCTAATCAAAAAAACGCATTACAAACGAGATATATTGCTGATATACATATACTCTAATTTAACGCAAAGCTTATGCTGTAAGCTCTGGTAATCAAACTACAAATATAATCAAATAATCCATAGTTCAATTTAACAAAACAAAGAATATTAAACTATATCACTGTGACTCTATATATTGATTAATAGTATACCCAGGCCATGAAGATCTACACAATCTAACTGTGACATTCTATTAAACATATGATGATATGATATGAGCAATAATTCTTAAAATTAATCAAGTTAAATGGCAACAGAAACATAATATTGATTCACATCGAGCTAAAAATTTTCAAAGATCCAATCAAACTTAATAAAAATTCATAAAATCAGCATCCAAATACTGAATACTAACTAGTCCACTTCTCAGTTCTGACATAATACATCAGATCAATCCTTTATAGCTCATTATATTACAATCAACCGAAACGTTCTCATCTAAATCAATAAACAAAACTAAAACATCAGATCTAATTCAAACTTGCAAATACCAACAAAAAACAAAAACTATATCACATTTTCACTCTCACTAGTCACGATCACTCACTATCAACGATCTAAAATATAGGAATCAAAAACCTAAACGAACAACAAATCAAAATCATACAATATAAAATGCAGTTTCAATTACATCATAAAACTACGAACTACAAAGATCTTAAAAACTCACCGCACAAGATGATCCCTAGAACGATTGAAGATACGCGAGCTTTCCATGCTTCCACCATTATCTTCTCTTGTAATGCTAAACGACGTAGTTTTCTTTCTTCTCCAATAAAGTTAGTCTTTTTTTTTTTCCTCTGTTCGTCTTCTTCGTGAATTAATTTTCCGAGGAGAAATGAGAGAATCTATCTAATTATATAAACTTCAAGAAACCAGAAAGAGGAAATGATGTGTCAGAAAGAATGACGTGGACCAATGAGAATGCGAAGCGAATGTAATTAACCAATCAGATTTGAGTATTGCTATTTCTTTGTAAGTTCAACATTTACTAAACTTACTCTTTGAAGGAAAGCAAAATATAAACGGAAAGCGTCATATATAATGACGTGGACCAATGAGAATTTGAGGAGACTATGGTATGACCAATAATATTGTGTTTGTGGGTTGGGGAAATCTTGAACGTTGGTTTTTAGATCTTATTGTGATGAATGGATGAGGATGTAGTTCTAAAAATGGGATTTATTCTTCCTTTTTATGACCTTCCTTTACAAGATTAAGAAATTCATTTTTTTTCTCAACATAATGTTCGGATAGAGCGATATAAAAAAGAAATGAGAGAGATTTAGAAGGATGAAAAATCATTTGGATAACGAAATAAAAGGAGAACAATTTAAAAGGAAGGGATTTAGATGGAAAACATAAACAAACTTTATTAAAAATACAATTTCTCCTAAAATGGAAAAATTTAGAAGAAAAACAATTATTTTTCTTTCTTTTTTTCTTTTTTTTCCTTCTAAACAAATAAGAAATACTCTCTTTTTTTACCCTTTCCTTCCCTTTCCTTCTTTTCATTTCCTTTCCTTCCTTTTTTTCTAAAATGAAAATGGTAAATATCTTCCCTTCCTTTACCTTTTACCTTTTACCTTTTTACCCGCAAATATCTATAATCTACTATTCTTTATGTTCTTTAATGTTTTTTCATTTAGAATATTTCGCTTTAAGAAAAGCGACTACAATATTTGAGAGATATATATAGAAGATATAATATATCTATATGAGATCTCGTTAAATTTGTCTTAATATATACTTTATAATCGCATATTTCTTATATTTTTTTATAATGCATAATTAGAGATATGAGGCTTAAAAAATTGCTTTAAAAATTATACTTCTATAATAAGACATGGCAATCCCACGTGTCAGCCTCATGTAGCCCGTTAAATGGAAGGGTTTTATTGATTGATATTTGCTTACGTTGCAAATAAAATTATCAACATGTTATTTTTAGTTTTTCTTAAAATCATTGGGGTACTATCTAATAAAAAGAGTGAAAAATCATACTATTTTTACAAATTTTTTAAAATTACATTTATATATATCTTCAAACTTAACATTTCGTACATTACACGAGTTTTTATACGAGTATATAGTTTATTAAAGCAGTCAACAAACCAATTCTAAACCATGTATCAAATCAACAATATTACCAGCACGAATTTGTGCAAAACTAAGCACTTCGATAGCATAGCACCAAAACTAAGCACCGCCAAATCCTCAAAAACATATTTTCTACGTTCCAAATTACTTGTAAAATTGTAAATATGGCACTGTTTAGTTATCACCCTTAATTAGTTATTAGTTTTTAATCAATAAGTTAATTAAGATATGATCAAGTAAGAATCTTTTTAATTCGTTTCAACGTAAAAATAATTGATATCAAATTTTTTTATTATGTTCCCTTCTATTTAGCACATGTGTCTCATTTTCGTATTTAGTCAAGTCATCTCAAATGTCCCATTTCTATTTTAGGTGCTATTTCGGTTATGAAACAAGGAAGTGCAACAGACACTTAAATACTTGGAGATAAGATGTAAACGGGAACAACTGTCAGTATGCTAAAAGTGCTTATGATCCTTCCGCTAATGAGACCTCAAATCATGCAATACAGCATTAGCCTTGCCTGGGGGTGGTTTCCCGGAAAACCCCTCCGACGCTCAAGTCAGATCGGAAAATTGAAATTAATGAATGTATGATAATTAATGAATGCAAGATTAACGGATTATATGATGAGTTCAGATCAATTGAGAAATATTTGGTTAAGTTTGGATTGTAAGTAGGAGGGCGGTATATTTTTGCGAAGTAACGGTAGGAATATAATAGCTTAGGCTGCAAATGATGTATGCAACGTATTTATAATGGTAGAATGAAAGTTGGTTAGTGAATTAAGGGACATCATGGGCATGATGGATGGTAGTGGTAAGTTATGGTGAGTAGTGGATGGTTCTTTTTTAGGAAATTAGTGGACTAAGGTGGGTGGTTTAAGGTTTGACTAAGTGTTTTATGGGCTTAATCATTTGACCCTATAACAGGTGCCTTTTTTTTTACCATAATTGGACTATTTCTCCTACACATGTGGTCTCATATGAATTTCTCTCCTACGCATGTGTTAAACCCCACTATAAATTGGATTCTCTCTCCTACACATGTGGTTTTATTTGTCTACCTAAAAATTAGTAAATAGTCAAATGAGACACATATGATAAATAGGAGGGAATATATAATTTAAGATATTAAAGATTAAATTAATACATTAAACTACGTGAAAAGTCAACTATTACAAATATTTTGAAACGAAGGAAATAATACTGATGACTACATAACCACATACCAACCACAATAAAAAATAACATATCAAACCCCTAATTCAGTCGCCTTGTAGATATGATCCAGTTTCCATGTACTAATACAATGACCCAGTTAGATTAAAATCAGAACAATCATCATGACCTCTACCTTAATAGGGCATTTGGTAGATGGGAATGAGAATTTGGGGATAAGAATGTGAGATTGGTATTTCATTGTATGGAATTATATAATATACTTCCATTTTCTTGTTTGGCATGTTAATGATTATGAGTTGGGAATTGTGGATATGTATTGAAAATAAAATATGAATTTACATTTTTACCCCTATTAAATAAAAAAATGTATTGAAAATAAAATATGAATTTACATTTTTACCCCTATTAAATAAAAAAACTCGTGAAATTTTTATAAATAAGGGTATAAAGGTCTTTTCCACTAATAATCCAATTCTCATTCTCTAATATTTGCCCCATCTAGGTATTGAATCCTTAGGAATCCATGGCATTTAATCACATTTCCAATCCTCATCTCTAATCTCAATCCTGCCTACCAAACATGAAAGTTTATGAAATTTGGGAATTAAATTTTCATTCTCATCCCATAATCCTATCTACCAAACACCCTCTAAATATAAAAGAACAATTATCATCATGAGTAATGACCCTTACTTAAAATTCTTGAGTAATCTGACTTTAACTTTCATTACATGTCTACAAATACACATATTTTCTTTGTTTATTAATGAGGTTTCTAAAAGGAATGTTCACAACTAACAAAAATAAAATCTTTAAAATAGTGAATATATTATTTTATTAAATAATAAATTTGATTGAAAAAAAGTAGAGACCATAAATATTTAAAAAATATTAAAAACAAGTTAGTAGAAAAAAATATAAAGATTCCAACTAAAAATTATATTTTTATAAAGTTAATGAGAAATATAAAAATGTTAAAATGAAGTTAGTGAAAAATATATGGGGATCATAACCATTATTAAAATACTAGATACATACTTGTGCCATGTACGGAGATTGGAAAAAAGTATTTAAATTAATTTTATATAATATTTGTTTTAAGAATTATTTACTTTAAAGATTATAAAGAAGGTTATTTGTTAGTATTTGATCTCAATAACATACATAGAGATAAAAAGCTTAAGAAAAAATCAAAAAAAAGATAAAAAAGAGATTTGGTTTAAATTTCTCAAATAATAGAGGCCTCCTACTGATATTGATTTCACATATGTGGTTCTTATTCCAAAAGTTAAGGAACCCAATGACATGAAAACATAGAAGCCAAATAGTGAGTGTAATGTCTCTATCGGTTTTTTTGATGCACTGGCTAATTGACTAAAAGACATTCTCCGTAATTTCATTTATGAAAACATAGAAGCCAAATAATAGAGTGCTAGTTGTGGTATTATGTGGAAAGCATAAGACTTGTGTCGACCTAAGGAGAAAAGGAGTTTGGTTCTAAAGACTTGGAGCAATTCAACCAAGCCCTCCTTACCAAGCAACTTTACCGTATATTGTAAGTCGTCCCTTCTTTTTGGATGCTATTTAAAAGCCCAATATTTTTTACCTTTTTCTCTAAGGAAGTTTACAGTGGGGTTTTAACCTAACTTTGCTTAAAGAAGTATATGGTGTTCGAGATCTTTGTTGAAAAAGGGATACAATGGAGAATTGGAGATGATCAAACAATGGAGATAAGTAATGATGCATGCCTTAAGGTCAGGTGAACTATAATAGGGGCAGAGTACAAATTAACAAATTTTTAATGGCCCTGTGTATTCATATTTTTTCAACAATTTTATATCTTTACACACTTAACATATACAACGTAATCTAATATTGAAGCCCTCAATTTTTCGAAGACTTGTGTGGTCGAACATGTTGAACATGCTTAGAACCTCCCTTACGCCTGAGTGAAATCATGGCGAGAAAAAAAAAAGTGGAGAATCCTATTAATAGGTAAGAGAAGAAATGAACAAAGGCACAATTGAAAATATGTTCTTACCTATTGATGTCCATATAATACTTGTTGTAAGCAATTCTAGTAAATAAGTTGTTTATATATTGGTAGAGAGTGATGATAATGGATAATTCAAAGTTAGAAATGCCTATAAACTTGCGTTAAGAAAAAAGAAGGCTTCAACTTCATCTAGTGGGCACGACCCCATTTGGAGAGCTATGTAGAAATTGATGGTTCCTCCAAACGTAAAGACTGTTCTTATAGAGAACCCTTTAGGTTCTTTCCCTTCATTGTATTAATCTAGATAACACTGTATTGAGGGCTTGAATGGATGCCGTAGATGTGGGATGATAGAAACTAAAATTCATGCTATGAGAGAATGCTACCGGGCATGCAAAATTTGAAAGAGTGCAAATCATGAATAATTCATTATCAGAGTCTTCTCTTTTAAATCTTTATTTACAGAGGTTAGCGATAAATGCAATAAAGTAGATTTTTTTTTCTATCTTAGCTTGGCAAATAAGAGTATTAGAAATGAGTCACCTTACGATAAAATTCATATTTGGTGACACTTGTATCAAGGAAGTTTATAATTGGCTAGTTAAATATCATAAGGCCAACAAGGCGCGGCGGAAGCAAGCTGCACCCTAGGAATGTAATCCAACAAGATGGAAACTCTTGATCCATTAATAAAGAAGTCCTCCTTGCAACGACCAAATCTGATGATAAGAGAGAATTTAAAAAATAAAATGGGTGAAGTTCATAATGTAAGTTTTTGTCATTGGATGCGTGAGAAATCAAGGTTGGTAGCATATCGTTCTCGAATCTAATGCCAAATTTGTGATTTTAGCTCTATGTAAGGACCTGTTAAGAAACTTTCATGCTCAAATTCTTGTGAAGAATATTTTGTCAAGTTTATGTGATTTTGATTTAATATCCTTCACATTTTGTTATGGAAATTACAATGAAATATTTTCTTTATTCCAGTAAGATTGAATCCAAGAGAAAAAAAAAGTGATTATACTTATATATTAACCCATTGAACTTCTAAAAGTATTTGAAATGAGAAGTGGCTCAATAATGGTTCTACTTGGATCACGTACATTATCCTTCCGAATTCTTTTTTCTTAAATTGTCTCACCGATATAAATACTAAATACAACCATGAATTTTTTTTACCTGAACTCAAGCCTCAACTCTTAAGTATGAACTTTAAAGCAAGCACCCTCATTCTTAGATAAAGTTTAAAATCAAATCTCACTTAAATGTATTCTTCTTTCGGCTTACGCTATAATCAAAAAAAAAAAAAATAATAAAATAAAATTTGAAGCGTATCAAAGACGCCAGCGCAAAAAAAATCATCTAAACTTTTAATTCTATAATTCGCGCTCATTTTCCTCTACTTACTGTTTGTTTTTAAACTTTCTCCATCATCTCACTCTCTATCTTTCTCATCCGCCATGGATGCACCAACTCAAGCTTCGTTTATACTATCAAAGCTAAAAGATTACGATTTTGATGATATATACTCCCTCTTTTCCGATTTCTTACAACCATTTTCTACCAAATCTCAAAATCCTAACAAAAAACCCTCGCGGACTAAAAAACCCTCAACATCTTCCACTTCTTCGTCAATCAGGTCACTTGCGAAGACATTTGATGTTTTCGTCAAGCCATGTTTGTCTCTTCTCCCAAAACTCCTTTGGGATTCTTCAAAACATCCGAAAACTAGCGAATTTGTGAACCAATTATTCGATTGTTACAAATTGTGCTTAAATTGTTTGGAAATTATGTCTTCGGAGCTGGCTGGTGCATCATATAGTGTTCATTTACAAAGAGGAAGGTATGTGGATTGTTTGATGAGGTGGGAGAAGTATGAAGATGCGATTGATGAAGGATTTAGGGTTTTAAAGGATCTTGGAGGGGTTAAATTTGAAGGTTGTCGCTGGAAGGTTTCGATCGGGAAGCTTCTTCCGGTACTAAATGATTGTAATGTAGATAAAGATGGTAAAGTTGATGGTGATTTTGCGCTCCTAATTGTTCGTTTGGCTGTTACTGTTGCGCAAAGTGTGTCCTTGAGTAAAGTCAAGGATGCACACCAGTATAATCATCTATTGATTTTGCTCAAGGAGGTTCAACCTTGGTTCGGGTGCGTATTTGGGTTACATTAAATAATTAGTTTACAATTTGTCTTGTAATGCTGCTGTTTATCTTGCTTCATAGTTTGGTCTTTGCACATCATTCCCTTCTCTTAAACTAATTTTGATTTAGTTGAAGTAAATTTTCACTGAGCAGAACTAATTTGACTGAGTGAGACTGATTTTTAAATATATGTTGTAGTTTGATGCTGCTAGTAAATTTTTTTTTGTTGTTGGAAATGTATGTGCCTCTCTTAGATTTTTTACTGATCGTGTTGATTTTTATAATTTGAAACAATAAGCCCGGTGTCTAGATATAGAAATCAGAATGAAACGATGCAATGCATAAAATTGCAATTTTGAAAACACAAGAAAAATATTTATGCAAACTAGAAAAGGGATGATTTTTGGTGGGTAATGAGCAAAATGGTAGTGTATAATTATCACGTATTGTAATTTATATGAGTCACTTCTTTGCTATTGAATTATAATGAATTATATGAAAATGGTTCATGAAAAAATGTGCTTTTTTTATTTATCTGAAGTTGTTTATGATGTTTTATTTAAACAACCTCTTTGTGTTCACTTACAAAGGTTAGGTGGGAGACACTAAATGACGTTGGGGCTATGAATGTTGTGCAGATGTATACTTTGAGTCTCAACTAGAAGTTGAATGGTGATTTTGCATTCATAGGAGTACTTGATAGAACAATTTGGATGGTATTTCTGTGTCATGATTACATGACTCCGACTCTATTAGACATTGATTTAAATGCTATATTGTAAATTGATGGTTTGAGTAATTGCTTGGCTCTTTGTCAATACGTTTTATATTAAACACTTCGATCCTAAATTAATTTCCGTTGGTGTTTATAGGCATTTGGAATCGAGCTTGATTAGTAATCAACAGTGGAAGCTTGTAAGACACCTCAAGAATGCTGCAGTATTTTTGGTCAAAGAATTTGCACATTTTAAAGGGGATCTGATAGCTGGTTTCTGTACATCTGTTTTCAATGAGTATATACAACTGTTGAATGCTAATAATTATGAGGTAACATATATCTGGCCCGCTTTTTTGATCATAAAATGTGCTGTCTTACGTTTTCGACTTTGAATTGCAACTAATATACTATTGAGTAGTCAGTTGTACATAACTTGTAATGAACAATGCTAGATTGACTGATTGTGGAGAAGTAAATGTAACTAAAATACCTTTTCATCCTTTTTGTAAATGGAACTAAAATGATTTATTAAATCACCGGCACTTTTTATTAATGTGAAATTGCAAATAATATTTTCTATCAATGGTCATTAGAAACAATCACTTTGTTTTTACATGGGTAAGTTTGTGCTCATTCAAGCCTTAAGCTTCAACCAGGTGGGAGCTACGTAATGATATTTGGGCAGTGAAATGTTAAAGTAGTAAGTTGTAACAATCCATCTAAATGAATACCTCAAGCTGTGTTGATAGCATATCATCAAGCAAATAAAAGTATTGACATATGGGAGATATTGAAATGGGTATATTCAACATTGTTCACATGATAGGTTGACTACTTGTACAATTCTGAACTCCTTATAATTGATAAACATAGGCCGAGATTAAAAACAGTTCTAGATGAAAATTGAAAATATATAATATGGTTTGTGTACTTTTGGTGTCACGAGCCTGAGACTGTAATTTCAGTCTCATCAACTCAACTTATTTGAGGTTGAAGCACAGTGCAAAAATATGGTTTTAGTTACATTTGTGGGAATGGTTGCGAAACAACTTTTGCGGTCAATCCATATGGTTTTCCAGTTGTCTCTGTCTTTTAGTCGCTGTAAACTAAAAAATCTTTACAACATTTTCCATACGGTGATGCAAGCGTTGGTTTGCACTATGATGTGATGGGTAAACCTTCAGAAAGTCTTGGAGATAAGGAATTTGCTAGTTTGTAACACTTTTGAGCAATGAGGATTTTTTTTCCCATAGTTAATTTCTTGTTTTGTAGGGAATGGACGAGCTGAAAGAATTTGAAAACTTTGTATCATATTGTGCATACAAATGCCGGTTTGCATGCAAGGATGTTCGTAATTCAGTGGCTGCACATATGTTGGCATCTTCAGGCAAATTTTCTCAGGTTCATTGTTTGAATTTTTTTGAATGGTTAGTAACGTATGATATTTCAAATTATTAGCTTGCACAATTATATTCTTAATCTTGAATTTTTGAAACAGGATTTTGGACACTTCATTCTGAGGCTTTATGCTTTGGGGCTTTATTTTACAGAGTTGAGCCTTCAACCGAAGAGTTGTTTGTCTTCAGTGTCTGAAGGATCGAGGAATACTTCGTCTGTGGAGTTTTTACCCGAAGACCTAGATAAACTACAGAAATTATCTGTTTTGCTTTGCAAAACCAAGGAGTACTACCCTTCCCACTCTCTTACGGGTGATGAGTTTTTAAGTCATGGCGTAAACAAATGTGTCCACAAAGCATCTACACGTGCAAGATCTGATTGTCAGGCTTTTAAATCCCGCAAGTCTGCAAAAGAAGAGGCATATATATGTTTTTATCTAAATGCCTTGAAGTTCCTGTGTGGGCCATTTGCTGACTTCGTGATTTCAGAAAGAAAAAGGTTTCTTAAGGAAGACATCGAGTCCCCCCTTGGAACTGTATTGAAGGTGTTTCTGGAATATAGCCATATCTTTCTTCACTGCCAGCAGTAAGTAGTATGTGTAGTTATTTGTTTTACTTTCTTCTTCTTGGTTGTGAAATGTTTAGGCTCTGGAACATAATTTTTGGTGCATATATCTGTACTAAGGAGTCGTTACCAAACATGTGCATGTCATACTGAAATGTTTTGCATTATGTTTATGACAAATTCACCAAATATCTGTTCTTTGAATTTTAAAAATGACATTGAGGTAATGGAATATATTGAATTTTGGCTTTTGTTTACGATTTAATTATTTATTTTTGAAATGGCTTTTGTCGACAATAGATTTGGGCATATTAAATTTGCTCTGTGTATATTTAATTGTAATACATCTAACAGGAATAAAGATTCACATGTTGAAATAGACACGGTTGTTCTCAGCATCTCTGTAGCTGCATTCACTGTTTCCCTGAAGCTTAATATCAGCTTTGAGGTATGCTGATGATGTCCTTATGCTGCTGAAAACTCGATTATGCAAATCTTTCTTCCTGAAAATACCAATAATGTATATCTTTTCAGATGAATTCTTCTGCTAGGAGGCTTGTAAATTATATACTCTCTGATGAATGCATTCGATTGTTACGACCCAAATTGTTGAAGTACATCATACCCATGCTTCACAACAACTTCGTAGATTTCTACAGACTTGAACAATTGAAAGAGGTTTGTTTCTTTGCCTTTGTTGATCTAATATTCCAACCTGTCTTTTACTTTTTTAAGTATCTACAGCCAATTCCTAATATTGACGTCCATTTATTGGTGTTAATACATTGACTTTAGTTAATATGGGATTGCTTTAGATTTTCTTATGTCACGGGAATAATTTGTTTTCCCTTGGTTCTTGTTGTAGTAAAAGAGCTTTATTTTCTTAATGTGGTGTTGCACATATTTCATTTTGTCCATCTGATTGATGGGCCTTCTCTAAGAATGAAGTTTGAGAGGAAGAAACAAATAGAAGCTACTAAGCAAATTAAGATGATTTTTTTATAAAATGAAGATAGTTTGTATTATGTAGAGTTTCTGTGCCAAGTACCATCAACATATTTTTATAATTGATTTACATCATTCATTATTTATTCCTCATCTGAGATCTGCATATGTTTCTGGAATTTAATTATCTGATTGGCTGCTATGTTGGAAAATCACCATCAACGTCTTAATTCCTTTTGACTTTAGTTGATATGCTGATGGTAATCAGCTAATGTGCAATATGTATGAAATGGCTTGTGTTGCAACCCCTTTTCTTGGCTATTGATGCAATGACTTTATTCACACTACAAGCTAATATACTTTTGAAGAAGGCTTCACTTGGTTGTTAGAGCAGAAGCTGTAGTTTGATTATTTCATTGCTTGGTGTTGACTTGTTTTATTCTTTTTTTTTGTAGGCCGCAGAGGCTTTGGAACTTTGTTGTAGAGCTTCATGGAATCGTTGCCTACTTCTATCCGAGATACTTGTCGGCAAGCAGAATGGGTTTGATGGAGAGTCATCTGAAAATATGATTGTAGAGTCTTTGAATGAAGCATGTAAAGCTAATTCTCTACTTATTGACATTCTCTGTCAATCTGATAGCTGTAAAATGGTGACGGTAATACGGTCTGGTATTGAAAAGTGGTATCTTTCCAGAAATATTTTGGAGCAGTTGCCGTGTCCTGTGGTATTGATAAAGCATTGGGCTAAGGTATTTTTATTAAATTTTTTTGATGTGCTTTTGCATTCACAACTTTATGGTATGAACTGTTGTTGCGTTTACAGATGCAATGTAAGCTAAATAAGAACATTGAAGGTGATGCTATAATTTTGGGTAGTCATCTCTTCCACTCTCCTTTCCTGGTGGAAAATAATATTTCAATTGCAACTGTTGGGTCCTTTTTAGAGCAGGTTTGTGCGTGTTACCTACTAATGTTATCTTGTATTTGTTTCTTTCCTACCCTTGATAATTATATCATTGATTTTCAGGAATTCTTAGTTTATCAGGAGCTGAGCAACTACTATCCCAAGTTTTGTCATAGAATGCAAAAGGAGATCATTGATATCCTTTTGCAGAGAGTTTATCTCTCGAGCAAGTGCATTGGCAGATCTATTACCCTGGTTAATCAAGGAATGTTGTCAAGGACTATTGGAGTTGAAGGTCTAGACCATTGTATTCATTATTTGTCAGAAGCAATTGAAGTCATTGTGGGTAACATCAATCTGCTCTTTGATATGCCCATTAAGTATGTCAACTCCTTTTTATTTTCTTTTTTGACATGGATCAATAAATTTGTTCAGAATGGCTCATGTGATGCAACTCGTGTCATAGCTGATAATCAGTTAGCTGTTATTTATTGCTTACGTGCTCTTATCACTCATGAAGCTAACCCAACCTCAAAGGTGTGGTTTCTATAATCTTTAAATTACCGATATTAGGCTTGAATATTTCTTCTTTTTGAATTCCTGACGTGTCCAGAATTTCCCTTTATATTTATGTGACCGAACAGGAGATGTTTGAAGATATCCGTAAAGCTGTAGATCTATGGCTGGAGATTGATGTTCCCGGTTGCTCTTCCAGTTACTATAGTGACATGGGATGTGATGATGTTTTGCTGCTGTTGTATCATATTGCTGACTTATTATCCATAAAGGTACACTGAAGAATCATTACACTATTTTAAGGCTCTAATTACGTTATTTCCAGATTATGATATTTTGCTTTTTTTTTTTTTCAGGGTGACATTACGCTTCATGCAGATATACTAAATTTGATCATTAAAGTATTTAAACGGATGAATGTCCCATTGGAGAAGTGTTTGTTATTACTGTGGGAGTCTCGAAGGGTTAACCATGCTCTTTGTGTTGTACCTACCAATGAGACGTTAATTATGGCTCTTTCACTGTATTATGGGGAAGATGCAGAGTGTCTTGACTTCTGGATTAGAAGTTTGGTGGATTCTCCGCCTCTATTAGTTGGGTTTCAGCTAAATTTTTCTTTTTTGTGTTCACTCTTCCCCCTGGCCTTCAATCCGAAAAAGCATTCTTTTGAGTTAGAGATCTCTGTTGATGAAGTAAAAGAGATCGCCGCAAATCTCACTTCAAATGTAAGGCTCATTGGTTTGAGATTGAATGAATATAATTTGTAGCATTTTCCATTTGTATGACTTTCGATCAATGTTTTCTTGTGATTCAGGCTTCCGCATCTCGCTCTTCAACTTATCTAGCTGGATATCTATACCATGATTTGAGTGAAAGGCTTTGCGCTGGTGGAAGGATCATTGAGGTATATTTTATACTAGAAGTTTTTTCCCAATTTCTTCTACAATCATCTAATGAAATCTTGATAGATGTTTTAGCCGTAGATTCCTTCTTTTGTAAAATAATCACTATGTGATTAGCTTCTCAATGTTTTTAGGTACTTTTTAATGGTTTTTGGCTATAAGGCAGTACCAGTTTTTGAATCAATAGGTCTATCTTTACTGACGTGTAGTTTCATGAGCAAAGACCATACAGCTCGGATCGATTCGATAAATTTGAAAACCTTTACAATGCAATTGATTCGATGTGGCCTTATTTTTGCACTATAGCAAAGACAACCCATTGATGTAATTATTATTGTTAGGTTGAATATGAATTTTTTTTTCATTTGATCTAATTGGTAATTCCATCTCTTACATATTGTTTAGGCGTTGTTTTGTGCAAAAGAAGCTCATCGGCTGCGAGGTAAGCTGTTGCAGGAGCATTTTTCTTATTCAATTCAGCACCTTGAAGGAACTCATGGGGAACACGGGGAAAACATACGGAAGTCATGGGCGTGTATTAGTCAACTGTCGGTTTTAAATCAAGCAGCAATCAAAGCTTGGCCAGCTAATGTTATCCCACGGGATTCAGATGGATTTCATGTTACCCCATGGAATGTGCTCCGCTGTTATCTCGAGAGCACATTGCAGGTTTTCATATCTTTATTTTGACTGCATCAATATGGTATTCGTGACATTATAGCTAGGTGTTTGAATGTTAAATCTCACACTGTTTTGATTATTGGTGTATTTGTTAGGTTGGTATGATCCATGAAAGACTTGGAAATGTAGCTGAGGCTGAAGCTCAGTTCTTATTAGGCAAGAGTATCTCTTGCCTGCAGAGCTTACCCCAATTCATTGTTAGCTTTTCTTCTTGTTTAGGCACGTGACTGACTTGTAGCGCCTCTTTTATCTTGTGTTTTGAGTTTGTTCTTCTCAGTTTTTGAGATGTGCTAATTTGACTGTTTCCTGGGAAATGATACAGGGAAGATATATCATGGAATAAGCCTTTTTGATCTAGCACAAAATGAATTACTGACTTCAGAGAAAGTTTTGGCTGCTGAAAGGAACTCTTTGACTTGCTCAAGGTGTTTGCTTATGTTGGAAAGTAGCATCAACGAACAACTTGGCAACTTGTACAGAAAGGGTGTCACTTGTGCTTCAGGAAAGCCATATGAATCATCTCTTTGCAATTGGCTTTCTCTTAAGAAGGATGATCTATATGCCTGGCTTGAGGGAGATAGTACAGAGCTTTGTGTGCTTGTGGAAGAAGTGGCTATAGGTGCTGGATCTAGCATGGGGATTGAAAATGAGCATGTTGGTGCTATCCAAGACATCAGCAATTTATCAATGCGTGCAAAGACAACGGCAAAAGTAGCTGCTAAAAAGTCCAGGAAAACGAAGAAGGAAATAGAATCTCTGGTAACAATTAAGTGCTGTGCCGCAGAGCAAAAGTCAACTGTAACACGTTCTAAAAAGACAGTTTCTCATGCTAATCGAGTTAGCTGTGTTAAATCAGCAGAGAATTTTAAAAATAGCTCCAATTGCCAGACAGAAAGTGGAGTGCCAACTGTTTCTAACCGGATTATTTGTCAGAAATGTTTCTCAAAGGAAGCCACACAATTTGGTTCGCTTTCTTGTTTTATTCAAATGAAGTGGGAGTTTGTTCGCAGGCGACAAATACTGAGACTACTCATTGGCTTAGGTAAAGTTCAATTTCATGTCTTGTAGGCTTAAAAAATTAACGTAATGAGAATCTTCTGCATTGCACTCATATTATTTTCATGTTGTGATGATACAATTCTGCAACTAATTGATTTAGGTGTAATATAATTTATGTCCTTATGGCTTTCAGAAATTATGGCAAGTTTCTTTTTGCATTTTTACAATCTTTTGATGTATTTGATAGTTGTGTATAGCTTTGGTTTACAAACCGAGTTTTTTGTGCTCTTCTTTGTTAATTGTAAGTGGTCTCGAAATGTTTGAAGTTGTCTTGTGGATTGAATTTCATTTCTGATAAGCTTTGTGAACTGTGAAGTGACATGATAAATGTTGCTAATGTCGTTTTGTAAGTGAGATGGTTTAGATAATAATGATATTGCAAGAAGTCATTATAGATCAAGTGGGCTAGAACCTTTTTCAAGGATGATTTTTCAGGAACTCACTTTGTTAGTTGTTGTTCACGTGATTGCTGCTATCCACTGTATGATGGGGGTTGTGATCTTGTAAATTCCCTCTTGGATCACAGTGTATTCTAGATAGTTTTGCTTCCTCTTGCAATGAATATATTGTTTCTTGTTTAGCCCCTGGATTGTCTTTATCCTAGGTATGGCTGATTATGGTAGGGTGTTTATTTCTTTATGTTTTGCATCCGAAAATTATTGACTGCTATGATTTGTGTTCTTGTGTTGCCTTTCTTCTTTTGTAATGACATAATGTGTATTTGCACTACTTTAGTTTTGGCATTTGTCGATTGGGATCGGCCCAAAGGTTAGAGAGAAATGTAAAATATAATAGTTTTGCGTTACAAGGAAAAAGTTGTCCAAAAATGTTCTTGTTCGTGGTGCTTATACCTTATGGAAAAGTTAAGTTGTTCCATAGCTTTCAAGTAATATTAGGTGAAGATATGCGTGGAGGACCTTGTATTCTGTTATTATTCTACATAGACTAATGCACAGATGCTTTAAGTTGACTATTGTTTATCAGATTTTTCTCTTATCTGTAATTTTTGTGTTGCCAGGAAAATTTTACAGAGGTTTGACCAGATCTCATAGATTACAAAGCATTTACTCTAAATGCTTATCTATACTTATTGGAGGAAATGATTGTCACTGTTCAAATTCTACCGTACTTGAGCTTGATTCTATTGGCAAGAAGATTCCCAGGGATATTTTCGTTGTTGAAAGTGCAGAAGTGTTGTACAACCTTTGCTGGTTTTCCTTGAAAGCTATCTATTCAGGAAAAATTAGGTATACTTGCAAAATTACACATACATTTATACTTATACAATGATTCTGTGAGCACGGTTTGTCAAAATTAAATAAATTCTGTCAGCTTTAAACATATTTCTTGTATTAAGTGTGAGTGATTCTAAGTATAAATATGTGTGTGTGCGTGTTATTGGAATTAAAAGATGAAATTTTTTGAAGGGTTTTTCTACACTACGATCTTGCAATAACATCTAGCATATTTTTTCTTAAATGAGCACTGCTTTGTCATCAACACTTTTACCTCATGATATACCTAGTTCTAAAAGTTCAGCTAGTAGGGTTTATTTAGTTTTAATGTTTACATGGCTTTCCTTTGAAATGTTAAGCTGGATCCCTATTCTCGAAATCTTATTTTGCTGAATTGAACTTCTATAATTCCCAAGTGTTTCTTTGTTGTGGTTATTGATTTTGCTTATTGGAACTTATTTATAAATATGAATATTTTATGTTGATGAGTATTGAGTACAAGGCCTAAGGGGAATGGCAGTGTGTACCCTATGGTTTAAAGTTATGCATTCAGAGATTTATACTGATATTGTTAGTTAGATTTGGGTCGCTGTTGTAGACATGTCTCACTCTGGAATCTGGTACCCTGGTCTAGTTTTTGCCTGATCTGATAACTTCACAAACTCTCCCATGTGGTGATGGTGACCATTGATCAATCCTCATTTGCCTTATGTTGGATGGTCTTCACTTGTAATTTCAGGTAGAAATGAGCTTGAGGCTTGGTAGAACTTTAATCTTGTAGGCACAAGAAGTTTTAGAGATTGTTCTTTTAAAACTTAACCTTCTAGGAAATGCAAATGTGGAAGAAGATAGTGATTGTAGTATGGATGGTTAGATGATTAGGTTGTCTAGTTTGTGGTATGATTACAGGTTTACCGTTTATAACATTTTCAGACATGGTCCTTTCACAAATATTAGGGTTAGGTACAGTTCCAATAAAGTCTCACCACAAAGATGACACTGGGTTGAGGCTTTACATTTTCTAGAGACTCATCTGTGATTCGGAGACACTCTGGGAAGCAACTTCTAGAATTCTCTTCTCAGTGGGAGAAATGTATTGTTAATTTGTTATGGCTTCTTGGTTATATGTTTTGATTCTCGAAGATATGATTGTCTTTTTGGAAGGGTCATTGGCAATCGTCTTCTTGTTAAGTTGTTATGGACGCACCAACCTTTTGTTGTCAAAGAAATTATGAGTTGTCAACAGGGTGAGGTCAATCTTGCCACTTGGCATGACAAAGTGCTGGAAGAGTATAGGGATAATGACTTAAATTGAAGATTTGAACTGTTTCTACTTGTTCTTTAGATTGCATTGGAACGTAATATTCATGACATAGTGTACCATCATTTTTAAAATTCTATTTATCTACTACTATTAAATAAACAAAATTTTGGGTTGTCAACAATTGAAGTTGTTTAATGGTACTTTAAGTTAAATGATGCACTAGTGGTGAAAATGGTGGAGGGAGTCTTTGGGCCACCAGACTAGAAGGAACAATAGGCAATGTATCTTGTTTAACGATGGAAGAAAATTTCAAGAGTAGAGTAAAATTAAGAAAATTTGTCAGAACCAACCCAAGGTCATGGGGTTCTACAAAAACCTGCTATGAACAAATTATTGTGTGAAACTACTTTTAATAACAAATGTTATCTGAAAAATACCACAAAATGGTTTCAGTTAGCTGACTTGAGTGTTAGTTCACCCCATATGTGACTCAAGTATTCCCCTTTTTGTTTGTTTTGAGGTGCGTCCCCTTTTTAACCCGATCCTCGTGATTTGTGCCTCATAAGGGTTTGCTTATTTAATTTGTGTGAAAATTGGTGAACAATTGTTTGACTCCTTATTTTTATTTATTTATTTTTTTGTCTTACATTCTTATTACATTCTTCTTATTCCAGGAGCAAATGTTGTGATTTGTGTGGCATCCAAATGTCCAACGTTGTCTCGTTTCTGATGGTATCTTTTGTTCTAAGCTGCGAGGTTCCATTGCTACTTCAGAAGGTTTGCTTCTAAAACACATTTTTTAGCTGTTGGCTTAAGGCTGTGTGCTAAAATTTTGTTTAATTGTTTATCAACATTTTTATCCAATGTAAATACGATGTTATTGTCAATTGATTATTAAGTAGGTTCATAATTAATTTTGTTTTAAATATTCTTTGGTGAAACTAAATTGTATCTTATAGTGCAAAAAGGCTGTGACGAGAATAAAATTCTGGTTGACTATTTTGGGTTGCCTATTTTATGAAAAGAAAATCAGTAGGTCCTTTTTTGTTTATTCGTGCATTTTTTGTTATGTGAGAAGTTTGGACTTGTTTATATTAGACTCAGCCCTTAGGTGTAATATATGCTTATAGCGTTATAGTGCGAAGTAGATGAATAAAAAGTTTCACTATTCTGATTGGAATTTGAACTATTTCACTGCGTTCATGCTTGGTATTTTGTGTGACATGGACATTTCAATCCGATTAAGTTTATCGAAACTTCTAATTATTTGGATTTGAGGATCAAATTTGACATGGTATATGTGTCCTTTTCAGATTAAAATTATCTTTTTTGATTTACATCAATAGTTTAAATTATGGGTTGTGCTAAATGAAACATAGAGGTTTTTTTTTTTTTTTTTTTTTTTTTTTTTGTTTTGTTTTGTTTTGTTTTTTGCAATAGGAAAGGGAATCAATTAGTTATAAAGTATATTGTAAGACACATGATAATAATGTGAGAGTGTTGGTCTGATGATAATGTTGTACACCCTTGCATCAATTAAAAGAAATTATTGTATTCCTTGCTTTGTAAAATGATTTTTGCTCTTGATCTATTTTGAATTGTAAGGAAATTCACGTGGGGTTTTTTATTTTTTGTACAATGTCTAGCTGTATTTGATGGTTAAGATTGAAATGTGTCATGAATTTCTTTCTCCATTTATTTTTCGTCTTCTTTTTAATGAATGATATACGTTGATAAAAGTAAGTCATAAATTATTTACATCAATTATGTCAATATTTGTGTAATCAGCAATGAAATGTGTCATATGAATCCTTAGGGCTGTATATAAGAAGATAAAAGTATGAATATTTGGTGAAAATTAAGTATTAATTACATCTTTATTTGTATAACTTGCATTGAGTTCATAATATTTGGTGAAAATTAAGTATCAATTACGTCGTTATTTGTGTAATTTTCATTAAAATCCTAATTTACATCAATTATGTCAATATTTGTGTAATCAGCAATGAAATGTGTCATATGAATCCTTAGGGCTGTATATAAGAAGATAAAAGTATGAGTATTTGGTGAAAATTAAGTATTAATTACATCTTTATTTGTATAACTTGCATTGAGTTCATAATATTTGGTGAAAATTAAGTATCAATTACGTCGTTATTTGTGTAATTTTCATTAAAATCCTAATTTAATTCTATTTTAGGAAATCGATTTTATGGTTATTTAAAACTATTATCATTTCATTTAATTTCCTTTTGGAAAGCCTTTTTATTTGTTCATTTCATTTTTGGGATTAATATACTACTATGCTCGCACTTCATCTTATGTTAATACTTCATACTACTTTAAACCCTCGCTTGAATATGTAATTTTGAAACACAGACGAAATGACGTCTCTTTTAGAAAATGGTCTAGGTAACGTAGGAAATTTTATGATATAAAGGTAATTACTTGACTACATTTAGTATATAAGAAATTTTTATCGAGCCATCCCAAAAAGTTAATAAATTAAGGACAAGTCATTTTTGATGTTTCATGCCATGAAAAGCTTAATCTATCTCATGTGTCTACAAAGACCCCTTTTTTCCATTCATTTCTAGTTAATAGCAACTCTAGCAGTTCTTATAATTTTCACCTTTCTCCATCCAATCATCTATGGGCTCGCTTGTCTTGCTTTAGATCTGATTGTTCTTAGCTATCTACCTTCTTTACTATGGGCTCTTATTTCTTATGTGATATATAAAGTATGCTACTTTATATGCATTTGCAAACTAAGAATTATTGTGTGCTAAGCAATGAATTAAGCTAAAATAGCAATGGTCTTATGAAAATTTTACACCTTAGGTACCCTCTTTAAAGTACTTATAGGTAATTGATCATTTGATTGATATTGAAAATTATGGTGGGTACTTTTTTTGAATGGAGAAAGTAGCTGGTTAGTAGACATACAAAAAACAAGGATGGTACTTGGTAGACTATGAACGGTAAAAATATGGGCTTTGATTAAAAAGTGACCTTAAGTTGATGGTCTTATAGTGACATGCTTGAGAAATTAAGTGGTACAATGTAGGGATGGGGATGTGAATTGTGATAGCAACGCTTTGAAAACTTTGCACCTGTGGTATATAGAGCTGAGTAGAATTTTGTGTTTTTGCGTAACTATTGGTCAGTAGAATAACAATGCCAAAGCTTTAATCTTAACAAAACTGCTTAATAGATTAAGCAAAATTTCTTTTTGTTTCATCAACCTTAACTAAAATATTTTGACAGGTTTATCTGGTGATTATTTGTTATCTTTTTTATGAAGGCAAGTTAATTTGGAGTCTCTTTCAAATTTTCTTCTTTCCTGCATTGCGTAGAGGTAGTGATAATGATTCCTATATAAATATTAAAGCGGCCTTTCGCAAATGTTTAATATTTTCAAAATCTAAAGTTAAAACTATCTAAATTAAAAATTTTCTTTTTTGTTATGTTTTTGGTGTGCTTTGATTCCTGGTGGCATTTTCCTTTATATATTAAAAACAACCTTGTGCTGTCAGCTCCTCTTTTATTCGCTAGCAGTGGCCATAACAGAATTTTACTGTTGGATTGGTGGTGATTTCCATATGACTAGAGATATTGATGTGTATGGAATTTTCCTTTGTTTCTTGCTTCATAAAATATTGAATCAGTAAGTGTAATAATTCTTCCCTTCACTGGAATTGATTTTTATCTGTAGCTGGTAAGGGTGTAAATTGACGTTGGTGTCAGTTGTGTGGAGCTTACTGTCATGCATAGAGACCAGTGCAACATACTCGATTATAGAATGGATAGTGACTATCATCTGCGTGTGCCACGCTTTTCAGTTGGTTTTGATACAAGGATGAAGTGTAGAGTGAGGTTATAGATGTCGGTAACCACAGTGGATGTGTGTTCGATCTTGTTGATAACGGCGTGATAGAAGCACAATATTCATGTTTTAGTCTGATTGTATAACTAGATTGCTAAGCTTTTTTTTTTCTTTTGTATATAAACATGTGCTGATTCGTAATCAGATTACGTCTTGCTTTTGTTGTTATATCCATGTAGTTATTTTGGTGTATACTTAATATGGGATGTTTTGACAGGTGT
This sequence comes from Amaranthus tricolor, assembly GCF_026212465.1. Taxonomy (NCBI): domain Eukaryota; kingdom Viridiplantae; phylum Streptophyta; class Magnoliopsida; order Caryophyllales; family Amaranthaceae; genus Amaranthus; species Amaranthus tricolor. The sequence continues at coordinate 5,501,647 of NC_080048.1, read as the reverse complement.
CTAGGCTGCTTGCGTTGACGTATATGGTTATGACTTCAAAAAAAACTCCTCTTTCTTGTAAAATTTCGGAAAATTATTGGGCTGCATACTTTCATCAAGCCTCAGTTGGTACTTATCACAATTTGCAGCTCTTTTCCGCTGTCACTATGAAGCATGAATCTAAAAAAGCGGTACGTATACATTTCTATAACCTGGTTGAGGGTCCCGTATATTATACAAGTGTTCTTATGTTATTCACCTACATCTTTTACTGCCTTTTAGTACAGGTAACCATTGTGATGATGATTCTTTTGATTTTTTTTGTTGCTTAATTTGCTACAACTTTTAGTATTAAATTATTTACTTACTTCTGGTGATAATTTTTCGGTTTTCTCTCTTTTTAAATGCTGCGTGTAAGACCTAGACTTCAGTACATAAAAGTAAACAACTTGGCAGTTGTTTCCGTTGACAATTTAGTTTCTTTTTTGAACAAATAATTTACGATTGGATGAGTCTTTGTTTTAAGTGAGTGCATGATTTTCATTGGCTTTTCATGGAGGCTTTGCTTGTTACAGACTTACAGATTGAAATGTTTCCATTTATGTAAAATATGCTCTCCTTAGTTTGGTTTTTTTTTTCGTTTGTTATCTTGATGTTCCTTAGAGCTGTAGCGGCAGCAAATGGAATTGTTTGTGGTCCTTGAGAATGTCGAGTATCAAAAAACCTGTACACTTCACATTCTTTTCCACATTTTAACATAGTCAGGCAGTGTGTCATACTTATCGCTATGTGCTTTGTGGTCCCCTTTTTCATTTCTTACTTTTGGTTGATCTAGATGTTATGCCTTGTTTAAGAACTTATGCTTTTCCAATGTTCTAGCTTGATGTATGGCTTTTACGAATAATAGTGATACATGCTAATGTAGGATTATGAAGCTGCTGTTCCGGATGGTATGATAGCTGATACATGTACATTGCTTAGGTGATGATGTCTCTTCAATGGATTATTGTCATTTTATTTTGCTTACACCTAGTATTTCGTGGAGCTGATACCCGTGTGGCAACTTCTTATGTCAGAATGGTTCCTGAATCAACAGAAAAGATAGAATCATACTTGGAAAAGTTCGTGAAAAAGTTTTTTAAAAGCCTTCCCAGTACTACAATTGTATGTGTGAGCTTACTGGGGCCTTCATATGTAAGCCTTCTAAATGACCTGACACACTGTGCTTCCAGTCCTTGTGGTTGGATACTTTTGTCCCATTTGAATGCTGAAATTCAGCCTGCTGTGCTATTATTGCCTTTGAGTACTCTTCCTCAAGGTAACATTTTGTCTGGAGGATAATAAGTTATAGAAAAATTGACATCAAAAATCCGATATTTCACCCATCAACCCAGAATTATTCCACTTTAATTACTGGGGGTAAGTGAGGAGTACAGGGTGTTGGCCCGTGGTGTCGAGGAAAAGGGGCTAGGCAGTGGTAGCGAGGAGCTAGAGGGGTTGGGCAGTGGTGGCGAGGGAGAGGGGAGGGATGGGCAGTGGTGTGGAGGTGTAGGGGGGCTAGGGTGGTGGAACAGGGCTAGAGCCGTAGAGTTTTCCTTTTCTTTTTTTTTTTTTTTGTAGTTATTTTTTTAAAGTTAACCTTTAATTACAGGTTTTTAGATCATCGGGAATGTGTGGGGTTTTTAGATCACCAGGAATGTTGTGGGAAGAAACGTAGCAAAGGTGGGATTATCCTGGGTGGATGAGTGAAAAGTCGGATTATTAGTGTCAATGATTCCTAAATTACAAAATTCTTGTTCATTTCTTGAAGGGGTTTTTTTTTTTTTTTATTAAATTTAATTTCTTGTTTACTGATAAAATCAGATGAAACAAGTTTTAGCTGTTCAATCTCTGGTGAGAACAATATACAGGAGTGGTGCTCTCCATGGGGTTGGAACGCCCTGGTGGATGATGTGGCTCCATCATTGAAATCAATATTACGGGGAAACTACCTATCTTGCTCCAGCCTTCCTGAAGAGCACACTGAAAAAAGTCGCGAAGTTTGGTGGACTTGGAGAGATAATCTTGACAAGTGCCTACACAAATTGCTACGGTGAGTCCTATCTATCGAATTTTCAGATGGAAGCATGCTAGTAAATTATATGGTTATACTTTTAAGTGATCTACTATAGTTTATGAGGTATAAATTTATTAGGGACATGGAAGAAACTTGGTTTGGTCAGTGGAAGCACTTGCTTTTGGGAAGATGGTTGGATGCTGAGCCCCTGAATTCTGTTGTGAAGGAGTTCATACGCGAAACCAAAAAAGGTGGATGCTTGTTGGATTTGAATGAAAGTATCCTAAAGGTAGTTATTGGAAGCATCAAGTCTACAAAAATGGAAAAGGTGAGATTGCCAAAGCTATTTTTAGAGAAAGGGTGTTACATTGGTAAAAACACAGATTGTGATGGTGGAAGATGTACTTCACTGGATGAGGAATATGATGGAGTTGATTATGTATCAGAATCTCTGATTGCTGCTATCAATAAGGTTGAGCTTGAATACTGCATACGCAGGGAGCCTGTCGTTCTTGTGTTAGACAGTGATGTTCAGGTGGGTCTCTAGTTTATCTTGTTCTATTGCACTGCTGTTTTACCTTCTGTTATGGGTTAGATATAACATGGTCCTTGAAAAAGATACAAATATACAATACATCAGAATGTAGCTATCTTGTGATTGACCATTGAGCAAGTATTAAGACCTTGCAGTACCATTGTTACTTTCAAATGCGAATGATTGGGTTATATGTCAATGCTGTGTGTTTGAGGATTCTTCCTTTCAGCTCTCCCTGCCTTCTTCATTTTCTTCTGTCGGTAAGAGAATCATTGTTGATGAGCTGAATGACAACGTCAATGAGAACCAATCTATGTCAAATGTTAAATGCAGAGAATCAAATGTCCTGAGAAGTCACAGAAGTGCTGAAAATGCAGTCTTTTGAGACAAAATAAGTGATGCAACTGTCTTTATTGGAAATTATATCCTTCCAAATTCTCTTTTGTCCCATGCTTCTTTAGGCTGAGAAGACATGACTCATGTGTTCTCATTTTTTCTTTTTTTCCTTTCCCTAGTTGGTTTTCAAATTTTTCATCACTTCAACCTTATTAATAAAAGATCTCATGAGGAATTCTATTCTTGATATACCATGTTTAACTAAATATAGGAAAGCAACTAGGCAAGTTAAACTGTTGATGTATGTTGGGAAGAATGTTTTGGCCAAGTATTTGTTGGCGTATGGCATTTTTGCCTCTGACATCTGATGAATTAATGAGTGGTTGCCTCCTACGTGATGGATTTGTGTGGCTGTTTGTGTTTTTCTTTTGCATACTCTTCAATTTTAAATGATTGGCATTTTCCACGTGTAATGCTTACTTTGAAATTGTCCAGTAAGTTTTCTTTGATGGCCATGGTTTGAGTGAGTCAGTTATCAGTTTCTCTTCAAATTGGATGAAAGGCATATCTTAAAATTCCCAAATTTCTTGCAGCTTGATAACTTAAATTAATTAATTATATCCTGCAATGACTTTGTCGATTTATTTTGTCCTTGCATCAGCTCTATCTGTTCTCAAGTAGTGATAATAAAACGTTGTGTGTCGCCCCTTCTCCTTCCCTATATTTAATGTTAAAGATAATGACAGATGCTGCCGTTGGAGAACATGCCCATTATGAAGGAACAAGAGGTATATCGTATGCCTTCTGTTGCCAGCATCTTCATGGCCCTCCAAAGGAGGTGTGTCCTTGAGGAAGCGGCCAGACTTGGTTCTAAATTTCCATTGATAGATCCTCTAGATTCGTTTTATCTACTGAATCCCAGTGGTGACCTAAGTCGTACGCAAGCTGAATTTGAGGAGTGGTTTAGACATCAGCACATGCAGGTATGATCTTGTTGCTTTTATATGGCCATGCTAAAGTGATTAACGCCAAAGTTTATCATAAATAGGAATTGTGTTCCAATTGTCTGCTGAAGGTATATATTTTTTTTAAATGTTCTTATCATATGCTAGTGTTTTATCTTCCAGGGAAAGGCTGGAGTTGTTCCATCAACTGAAGAGTTGAGTGCTGCTTTACAAAATCATGATCTATTCTTATATTTTGGCCATGGAAGTGGTGTGTCCCTCGATCTGTATTAGCTTGTCATATTCATCCTGTAATAGTAATGTTTTTCGATGTACCATTATATTCAGTTAACGTTTCACGTGCATTAATATGCTTCTCTGTCTGATGGCTCAGGGGCACAGTATATGCCTAGAGACAAGATCCAGAAACTAGAGAATTGTTCTGCATTGCTTCTTATGGGATGTAGTAGCGGGTCTTTGACCCTAAATGGGCGATATGCTCCAGTTGGTACTTCTCTATCCTATATGATGGCTGGCGCTCCAATTGTTATTGCAAATCTATGGGAAGTTACAGACTTGGACATCGACCGTTTTGCTAAAGCTGTGTTTAAATCGTTTCTTGAAGAAAGATCAATGTCTTCCACAGGTTGCATCCAATGCAGTTTATTAGCCGAAGAATTGAAGTCCATGAGTATGAATGAAAAGAAAGGTACAAAGAAAGGCCGAGGAAAGAAGGGAACAGTTGATCCTGCGCCTGATGTTTCTGGTGAGTATTGCTTCAGGCATAAGTTAAGGGCCGGATATTTCGTCAGTCAAGCCCGAAAAGCATGTAAACTTCCATACTTGATTGGTGCTGCACCTGTTTGTTATGGTGTACCTACAGGTATAAGGAAAAAAAGAGATATTTAGTCCCCAGCATCTTGTAGTTTTTGTTGTACAATTAAAAAAAATTTACACAATAAATTCCTAGGATATAGCATTGCATTTTTTAGGGTAGAAATTACTCTTGGGAGAGAAAAACTGTACAAAAATGATGCCATCATAAAAACCACAAGCTATTTATATACTTTTTTTAATAACTGTTTGCCTGGCCCTATGCGTACGGAGGTGAGCATTTGGGTATTTGATGCGGGTTCAAGTAAGTTATTTTTGACTTATCTGCGTATTTATTTAGTCGGTTTTTTGTTTAATTTCACGAAAGAGTTAATTACCTTTAAAATTCTTTTGCCAAAATTAATAATGTTATTCATTTGCAAATGTTTGAACATTTTCTGTTTTACCGGCCTTTTGACAGCAAAATATTTACACAATTAACCAAATAAACCCCAAATAATCATTTTTAAATTTTCAGCTAACATCTAAGTTATTCCAAATTTAATAGCTAATTATATATAATCACTTTTCCCTCCATGTCTAATTACCTTGAAATGGAATTGAATTATGATCTTTTTTGAAACTTAACATCTCTAAACACCAAACAATGTGGAAGGAATTTTTTTTCCAATCCTTCCCTTTTTGATTCCCCGGAGTTGAGTTTATCTGCTTTCTTCTGTTCATTTTGCCCATAAGGGTGAAGAATTCGAGAAAAATGGGTTGAATGTTCATAGCAATATTGATTCTAATCGAAATGATGATAATGTATCTTCGGATTATGTGCTTCAAGTTAAGGAGGAAGTAGATAAGGTGTATTTTGGGAAGGATGGAAAGTTAAATTTAAGGTTGTGGGTTAACAGTATTGTTTCCCATGATAGACAATTTGCCTAATGATGGTTATGTGGAGTTTAAGAAACTTGAGGCTTAGAATATCATGCAAGCCAATCAAGAGTTGAAATATGCAACTATGAAAAAGTTTGAGGATCATGATAGTAATAAGGATGGCCTTTTATCATTCAACGAGCTTTTCCCTCATTTTTTAAATGAAGATATAGGTAAGTAATAATTACTTATCTTTTAATCTAGGTGAAATCGCAGATTTTGTCATTAAAAGTCAATTCTAAATAATTTATTGGTTATTATAAGGATAAGATTGCGTATATTTAATTTTTAAAACAAAGCTATATAATTCATCTTCATTAACATCATACCGCGGTCTATTCTGCTTATTATAGAAACTAAAATAGAGTTTATAGAGGGATAAAAGACGGCAAATCATATTCATAAATGAGAATGCAACCAAATTGCAAAAGAAAACAATGCAAGACAAAAAATGACAAAAAACACCACAAACAATGCAAAATAAAAATTAAGACTAATATAAAAGAAATTATAATCGCGAAAACAATTATAAATTTATTAATATAAATTTTACATTAATGTGTAAGCTATAATGAGTAATGACATGATATTATGCTAAAAACAGAGGAAAACAAGATAGGGCGTGGGGATTGTGGTTGGTGGATGGAACAATTCAAAAATGCTGATGCTGATCAAGATGCACATTTGACCTTAGAGGAGCTTAAAGAGTACTATTTTTTTTTTCTTCTTTTATTCATTTTATATTATTTTCATTTCCCCATTTTACTCCTATATGGGTTATATCCTTAGGTTGATCTATATACAAAATACAAATAACCTCTTTATAGTAGGTATTAAATGGTGAAAATGATAATAAAAACTAGTGTAATTTAAATACATTACCATATGAAAATGTAGTATTAGGTAATAGAAATTTATGAACAAAAAACTTTTTTAAATAAATCAAAGTATCTTTATCATAAGATTCATTAAATTTACATTTTAAATCATCATTAATTAGTACCAATAATCAAATAAGCCGTAAGAGTTGACAATCCTATTTCTAGAAATAGAATTTCTATAAAAATTTGTAACAAAATGCAATTGTGATGTCATCAAATTTATATTTCCGAATTCGCTTTTAGATTATATGAAAGTCTCTTTTTCCTCGATCCCATGGAGTACACTACCAATTATTTTCTTTTTTATAGATTTAAATCAAAAAGTAGCAAATTTAATCCGATATTAATAATAATTATAATTATTTAAGTATAATGATGATTTTTATTTGATTGTTTTTACATGCAGTTTCTTGCACCCAGAAGACTGTAGCAAAAATGTAAAAGTACAAGAATGGTTTATGCTTTAGAAAATAAGGCAAGTAATAGAAATTGTATTCCTATATATATTTTGACTTGGGAGTGTTTGTTAAAAATATTCTTTCTAAAAATGATTTTTTATGCAAATTAATTATTTTGTAATGGATATACAAATAATAATTAGATTTTTGTTTAATTTTTGTCTCAATTTGTTACATTAATAAAATTTATAATATAGTCTATTTAAAAATATTATCTTAACATTAATTATTAACTGCACTAAAATTACGTATAAATTAATAACCACTTAAGTTAAATGGGTAAAACAGAACTAGTGCTGTGTAAAATCTCAACACTAATCGAAACTAATTATTATTGAAATAATTTTTAACTACTTTTGTAAGAGGTGTCATTTCTCAAAGAGACGACTTTAAAACAAGAAGATTATATTCGTATTTTTTCTTTAATTGTACTAATTAAGTTATTTAGCCCACATATCTAATGTGTCTCTCAGAAAAATTGTCTCTCACGCAATTTGTGAATAATTTTATCAAATGCCAAATAAGAATATTCTATCAAATTATAAGAATATTCTATCAAATGCCATGTAAGGAGTAATAGATAATAATTTGTATTAATTAGATTGTTTAACTTAAATATAAAGTGCCTCTCACGATGAGATGTCTCATACAAAAGCGTGTGATTATTTAATAGTTGTATGCATTGAAATTAACCTTATTTATTTATATCAATCATGTATCATTAACATTAGGAAAAATATCATAAAGTACCAAATAAAATTATTTTTTCCAAAAAGTACCTAATAAAAAAAATTTTGTCAAAAAATACCTAATAAAATTTTTTCTTTTCCAAATAGTACCAATTAACGTTTTCCTTTAGCTGACCTTCAAATATAATAGTTGACTGGTCAAAATCAAAAATTCTTCTTCCTCATCTTCAATTTCTTTTCTGATTCAATTTCTTCAGTATCTTCTTCCTCTACTTTTTACTCAAAATTAAAATTAAATTGAAAAAGAAATTGAAGATAAGGAGGAAGAGTTTTCGATTTTGACCAGTCAACCGTTAAGTTTGACGATCAATTGAAGGAAAACATTACTTGGTACTCTTTGGTAAAGAAAAAATTTTATTAAGTATTTTTTGGAAAAACTTTTTTTATCGGGTACTTTTTGAAAAAAAATTTTATTAGGTACTTTCTGACAATTTTCCCTTAACATTATTCATATAGAATCAAATTTGTCTCACTTGGAGAGAAAATACTACTTTTTAGGAAAGATTTTGAGTTCGATTCTTATTTAGCTCACCCTTTCCTCGGCCTACGTATCCTGTAATAAAAAAATTATTAATTATATTGATCCATATGCAGTTGACATTTTAATTATTTTAATAATTAGAATTTAACTTTTGGACCTTAGAACGAAAGGTAAAAAGAATATCTAAAAATTTATGGCGTAATAAATAATACTCCTTTTGTTTTGTATAGTTGACATTTTAATTATTTTAATAAAAAAGTCCTAATAACTCATATTATGTAGAAAAATATAAATTATATCTAATAATTCAATTTGATATAAACCTTAAAAATAAAAATTTTAGGCCTAAAAATTTAGGCTCCTGGATGATCGTTCATTTACCTTTATTAATCGACGGTCATGTCTATACGTACAGGAGGCTGGATTAGGACAATGATGGAAGACTCAACTTCAAGGAATTTGTAGACAATGCTTATGAAACCATCAAGAGTTACTATGAATTCAGTTCTGCGGATGGGCATCTTCTTTCACATCAATTACAATTTTCTAACCTTGATTCAAACAATGACAGGTTAACAAAATTTTCTTTTATCAAGTGTCACTATTTTATGGCTATCAACATTAGTTTTAGTTTAAGTATCCGGTTGAGTTGATTTCTAAGAATGAAAATTGATAAGTGAGTAAAATTTCACAAGTTTATCGAAAAATTCTCCTCAACCTGCAGGATGGGCGTGAAAATGAATTTAGTGGGTGGTGAGTGAATATGGTTACAAAAAGTCTTACATACTATAGGTAGTGGCTAAGTGTTGGATATGAGATCTTACTCGTCCTATATTCATTTGTCCTGCCTCATTTATGTCCCCTCGCCCCTTATTCACTCATCTTACCTTATACCCACTTGACCTTATATATTACTTATAATACTTTTTCAGATTTATTTATATACAATGAATATTGAGGGAATTGATAATAGTAGTGGGTGGATTTGAAAATTTTACTCCATGGGTAGTGGTTAAGTAGTGAGTATGAAATTTTAGATGTGTATAAGGGAGGGGGTATTTGCACCGCCCACCCCATTTTGCAATCCGTAGGAATCCTTCATTTGGTATCAAAACCAACGTGACCGAAGATCATTGTTTTAAAATTTCATCCACCCCTCATCTTAAGATACTATGTTTATCATCATGTATGATAAGAGCATAAGCTACCTCCACAGTCCAACACTTCAAGCTACCATTATATACCATGGCTAACCATTAACTTAATCTTTCAATTGAAATTGGTTTATTGACAATTACCTCTAATATTTATAAATTTTAATATTTTTCGAGACATTCAGATAAAATAGTACTATATTTTGAATATTTTAATACAATAGTTTAGCCAAAGCCTAAAATACAATTATATTTTACATACTAATAAAAAAGTTGGAAAATGACAAATATCATTCTTATGGAGCCTTGACAAACAGAATTACTTTAGTGGATGATCGTTAAATATATGACAACATTTGCGTAATTTAAAATTTGATTTTTAAAAAACAATTGGAGCCAAATTAAGTTAAATTTTTATATAATTTATTATAGAAATTATATATGTGTAACTTAGAATTTGATACGTTTAATTGAATAAAAAATTATTGTATTCGATAAATAATTTAAAAAAAATAGTATTTAACTTTTACTTTAAAAATTATATATTCAATGAATTTAATCACGATAATATATATACTTGCATTAAGTTATTTTTTACTTATTCCATAGTATTAAATATTGCACGTCTATACTAGTATTAATATAATAATAATCGTAATGTGAGTCATTATTTATGTGTCCTAATTATAGGTTTATCTTTTTCCAGGAGTACTAAGATCATGCTTCATATTATATATGCAATTTATTTGATGAATGAGGTAATTAATTTGAGATATGAATACTTATTATTTTCTAGTCAAGTAAAAAATCGATTATAATTATAACAAATATGCCCTCTAATTAATATTCTTTTAATAATTTGAAATAAATCATGCAGGTTGATGATAACCATGATAAAAAGTGAAGATAAATTCTACAAGAGTGTTTATGTAGGAGATTTGGAAGATGATGACTATGATCATGATGCATTTTGATTAAGCCTAAATATATGGTACTACGTCCATTTTAAAATACTCGCTACATTAGACTTAGTCATATTATTAATATTTCAAGCTTATTTTATATTATATTGCAGTAAATATGTAGGAAAAAATATAGTCAAGGGGAATCTTATTTGAATCGTTTAATCGTATACTTTTAATATATAAAATTTTTTAAATTTTTAGTTAAGCAAAGTTTAAGGTATAAATCATCAAAATGACATTAGATTGCATAAAAGCTAAAATATAACGAGTATAATACAACAAAACCTTTTTAGGGGGATCAAATTATCGTTATATAAGTAAATTATTTACCATATAAAAATTAGAGGGGTTCAAAATAGACATGATGACCCAAAATTATAACCAAACCGGTTTGACTCGACTTTAAAAATGATTTATAATTATTTAAAAACAATATGGACACAAAATCCATTTTCAAACCGACCGAAACAGCTAACCCGAAATCAACGCGATAACTTGAATGAACAACTCTAATTAAAACTAGTTAAGCTATGGAAATTTTAAAATCATATATACGAAATGAACATGAATCATTGCAAACATTATATTTAGCAAATGAAGTTGAAACTTCCCAATAATTATCCTTTTCAAAAAAATTAAGAGTTTTTGACTCCATATATTTGCCTTGTAAGTCTCCAAAAAAAAACACTATCAAAATTAAGATTACAAAAATAAAAACACACATTAAAAAGGATGAATGTGAAAATATGAAAGATAAATAATAATGACATTATGATATAAATTTATTAGTCTATAAAAAATAATAGTTTAAATTAAGGTTAGATCCCTTAATCTTAGATTTCAAATGTGTTACTTCAACCATTGAGCTATAGTAATATTTGTTATATATTTACATTCTTTAAACTATACATCATATTAGCAAGGGTGGCCAAAGCTAAAATTACAAAGGTTCGCGTTTCCGGCAAGGCCTAGCCCCCCATGTGGCTTCACCTATGCCTACAGGAGAGTTGTTCTACCCATACATTAAGTTAATTCTACCTATATATTGGATTTTGATCTTTCTTCTCGTGAGAGTTTGGAGTTATGAATTTTGGTTTTTAGTTGATTTGTTGATAGAGATTAATGCGATAATGCAGGAGACACCAAAATTGCAATTACCATCAACTACATCAATTTTAATTCTATCTCAAGAACTGCAACAGATCGAAAGACCCCCTCATAAAAGGTTGTATTAAACAACGATGTGGAAGAGGATATTCAGAATTGTCAGATCTCATATACAACCATCGTAGTCTTGTTAATTTTGAATTATATTTGGTTAAAGTTGTTACGTACTTATTAATTTTTATGTTTAATACAGATGTGGTATGGCTCTTTATTAATGAATAAAATATTATTAAAAAACTATAATCTCATTTGGACATGTGGAATGGAACAATCGAATTATGTAGGGAACACTTGAGACATTTGGTGATTACTTGTCTTATAAGCTTTACTCTTTTGAGATTGTGAGTGTAGATGTTGTTCATTTTAGCTATTTGTATACTACTAATGTTAAGTACTTGGCACTATGGGATTAAGTAGTAATTTTATGTTTCTATTTTTTTTGTAAAACTTGAATACAAACCCTACAAACCCTACAAACACGTTCCCAAAATCTAAATCATCTCAATCCTAACGTGTGTTTAAAGTCCTAAATGTGTATCACATGACTTATACGTATGGTGCTACATCATTAGGACTATCAATCACTCACATTTGACTAAATTTAGTTCAATTTATTTATTTTAAATGCAATGTAAATATTTCAATTAAATAAAAAATTATATTTAATCAATATAATTCATTCATAACCACTTATTTATGATTTATAAATGATTTCTTTGAAAGAAAATAAGACAAATAAAATACTCCCTCCGTTCTTTTTTGATCTTTCACATTACTATAACGGGTAGTTTCAAAAGTTCTTCCACTTTAGAATAGTTTCTACTTTTAGAAAGTTTTTATCCCACTTTTACCCCTTAAAACCCCATTTTCTTTTAATGTACCCCTTTTCTTTTATTAATAATTATTTTCTCTCTCATACTTTCAATACAATCATTATTTTACAATACTATTTAATAAAAATAATAATATCCACTATAATTCAAAAATTCTATCTTCTTTAATATACGTGGAAAATCCAAAGTGAAAGATAAAAAAGAACGGAGGGAGTAGGTTTTATGACTCAAGTTCAATATCCATTGTATAATAAATACTAGTGATGAAGAAATCATTACTTTTTTTAAAAAAAAAAAAGTGATGAAGATAGCATAAAATTTGGTTCCATTACAAAATCTTACATCATTTGGCATGAAAAAATATTCAAATGATGGCAAAAGCATAACTAACCAACTAAAACATCACTATATACAAAGTATTTGCTGAACTGTCTCCAATTATTAACACCTTTCCTTTTGTAATTTTCCATATTATTATTTATTGAAGTATTATTTAATTGATTTATATCAGAAAACATACAAAAAATTGTGGGACCTATCTTCTCCAATCAACGGTTCTGATCTTCTCAATCAGATCTATCAATAAATTAGAACTCTCACATTTATTCCTAATCTTAAAGTACATAATTTCCCAGCCATGGCCTTCTTTGTTCATCCTCTCTATTAATGGTTATACTTTTAATTATCAATATTATATTTAGTATATTCAGCTCATAAAAATTATAATGAATATATAGTGATGAATAATGACAATATACCCAAAAAAAGAATGCGACCAAACAACCCTCAAATCTAAAAAACACCCATAAAAAGATTCCAACAACGAGAGATTCCAACAAAGCATCATTTCGCCTATGGTTATATTTTTAAATTTTAATCATACTTGCATATTTTTAGTTATTAATAAAAATTAGAAATATCACGTGGTAATTTTAAATTATAGGCTATTCCACGTAGTAGACAAACATTTTTTTAATCCAGTGACCTTAGGCTTCCAACTTATTCACATGATAGTCAAAGGGAGGTGTTTTTTTTTAAAACTTTACGCTATTTTTTCAAATTACGATCACTGTAATTTCCACATATTTCGTAATTCAGTCAAAATGAGTACTTAATTTAACCAAAAATTTAACAAGTTATTTACCACATATAATAGTTAGAAGTTCAGGGTCACCAAATGGATTTATTGTATCCCACTTGGAAAAGTCAAAAACTCAACATTATCAAATAAACTTTCCCATAAAAAATTTGATTATATATTTATCCACCTCATGATATCCCATACATCTTGCTCATAAAGATAAGATCAAAGTCTGAAAAAGGTAGGACATCATATCCTTTTAAAAAAAAATACGAGGTAATTAATGAGACTAAAACATAAAAAGTAATGATACCTCCTATTCAACCTAAATATCCAATTTAATTGCTCTATTTTATTATTAATATATTTAATTATGCGTACTTATAAATTATAATAAATTAATATTAATACCCTTATAAAATAATGCCATTCAACCTAAGTTAAATAAATATTTCTAATTTTACTTATTATATGAAGTATATAACATTAAAAGGTTTTGGTAATATTGTTGTTGCTATTGTCTAAAACTCTAAATTATGTATTCGAAATCAAAACTTTAAAACATCAGTCGTTGTAGTTAGGAACACATAGACGTTATTTGTTTTCATACTACTTCTAGATTTTGAGTTTTGTTGTTTAACAACAAAAACTTAAACAATAAGAAATCTAAATAATTTCTTACACAATTAAATAATTATACTCACTCCTTTATGATTAAAAATTCCTAAAAATTAATAAAAGTAAAAAATATAATTTTTTTTTATGCTAAACAAACGGATAACTAAAATTAAATTTTACTAGCAATCACATTATGATGAAATAAATAAAGGAGTATTTGTTAGAACTTACAAATAAATAAATGTTAATTGATTAATAATTACCAGGATTATTAATGTGTTTTACGTAAATAAAAAACTTTTGGTTTCAGCTGTTTTACAACCTGCGTTTCTCTGTCTTCCCTCTCTTGTTTCTCTCTCTCCTAGGGTTTCAAAAGCGCCGTTTTTGGGGAAAATTTTTTTCATAGGATCGGTGACTGATAAGTGATTATTCTCTATCGCTTGCTCTCTATTCAATCCTATTGAAATCTCAGGTAATTTCATACTTCTAATTACTTAATTTTTGATTCTAAATGATACATTCGCTCAATTTGTTGGTCTAACTTGCAAGTTTTGATTTTTGATTTTGAATTTGCTTTCTGTTCGGTTTAATTGATCCGTTTTAATTTACACTATTTTTTTCCACTTCTATTGATTTTTGTTAATTTTCTGTAGCGATCCAAGAAGTTTATCGATTCGTTGATCATCGAGTGTACTTGCTGGTTCGGATTTGTTTTGATGGAATTATTTGGATATGAATTTTTTATACTCTTTTATTAAATTGAAGTTGTTTATTTCTTTGTTAGGTTAGATCTAGCTTCAATTGCTATTCAAAAATTTGAATTCGATTTTCTTAATCTAATGCGCATTGCTAGGGTTTAGAGAAATGTTGATTATCATATTACTTTATTTCGTTAGATTTTGAAAAGGATGACATTTTGCTTAGTTATGATGTAATTTCGATTTCTACTCTCACGTCCTAAGTAGTCCAAGTTGCTAGGTTAATACGAGCATTTGATTTGCAAAGTTCTGGAATTTGAAGTTCAAGTATTTCTTTAGTCGAATACAAAGATTAAAAATTGCACTCTGGCCCGGGGATCATGTATGTGATATGTTGCAAACGTTGACCTTCCCCAGAATCGCTCCTACTAGTCGGTGAAGTTCAAACATGGCTATATTCTCGTTTCATAGATGTATCAATGATCCATTAACTGGTCATGATATCTGGATAGTAATGAATAATTTGTACACTGCTTGTTTCTGCTAGTTGGTATACTCTTCCCTTAGCCAGCCTTTTATTAGACGTCACTTTAAACTTGTTAATATGTAGAATCTTCTGCGTTGATTATTTCTAGTTGATCAAGGTGTGTTGAAGAGCGTAGTGGTAATATTCTCTCTTTTTTTACATTGAGACTGAATTTCAGTTATATTAATGGCTTCGGTGCTTTCGCTGTTATAAAGTATATGCATGCATGAATATGATTTGACTTAAAAAATTATGTGCAGATATTTTATGGTGATGGAAATCACCCAGGTACTTTTAAATGCTCAATCAGTTGAGGCAGATATCCGAAAGCAAGCCGAAGATGGTCTGAATACTTTTCAGGAACAGAATTATCCGAGCTTCTTGCTATCGTTAGCTGGAGAGCTAGCCAATGAAGAGAAGCCAGCTGAATCAAGGAAGTTGGCTGGGCTTGTTCTTAAAAATGCAGTGGATGCAAAGGATTCACATAGGAAGTATGAGCTTGTACAGAAATGGATGTCTTTAGATGCGGGATTAAAGAATCAGATTAAGGCATGCTTGTTACAGTCCCTTGCTTCGCCTGTTCATGATGCTCGTTCAACTACATCTCAAGTTATTGCTAAGGTCGCTGGTATTGAGTTACCCCAAAAACAGTGGCCGGAGCTGATTGGATCATTGCTGGGAAATATTCACCAACTTCCTCCTCATGTCAAGCAAGCAACTTTGGAGACGCTTGGATATATGTGCGAGGAGGTATCTCCAGATGTAGTAGACCAGGATCAAGTAAATAAAATCCTCACTGCAGTTGTTCAGGGTATGAATGCCAATGAAACGAACAATGAAGTTAGGCTTGCTGCTACATATGCATTATATAATGCTTTAGGCTTTGCTCAGGCTAATTTTAATAATGATATGGAGAGAGATTATATTATGAGAGTTGTCTGTGAGGCAACATTATCTCCTGATTTGAAGATACGGCAGGCAGCTTTTGAATGTCTGGTTGCTATTTCTTCTACTTACTATGAGAAGCTAGCTCCTTACATGCAGGACATCTTCAATATAACTGCAAAAGCTGTGAGAGAAGATGAAGAGCCAGTTGCTCTTCAAGCCGTTGAGTTTTGGAGCTCAATCTGTGACGAGGAGATCGATATTCTTGAAGAATACGGAGGTGATTTTACGGGTGACTCTGAGATTCCTTGCTTTTATTTTATTAAGCAGGCTCTCCCTGCATTGGTACCTTTGTTGCTGGAGACACTCCTCAAGCAAGAGGAGGAGCAAGATCAGGATGAGGGAGCTTGGAATATTGCTATGGCAGGGGGTACTTGCCTTGGGCTTGTTGCACGAACTGTGGGAGATGATATTGTGCCTCTTGTGATGCCATTTATTGAAGAGAATATCACAAAGCCAGATTGGAGGCAGAGAGAGGCTGCCACCTATGCATTTGGTTCAATTTTGGAGGGCCCTTGCCCTGAAAAGTTGACAGCAATTATCAATATTGCTTTGAACTTTATGCTCGTTGCGCTGACAAAAGATCCTAACAGTCATGTCAAAGACACCACAGCTTGGACTCTTGGTAGAATTTTTGAATTTCTTCATGGATCACTTATGGAGACTGAAATTATCACAAATACAAACTGCCAGCATATTATTACAGTTTTATTGGAGGCCATGAAGGATACACCTAATGTTGCTGAAAAGGCCTGTGGGGCTCTCTATTTCCTTGCACAAGGCTATGAGGATGCTAGCTCTTCTTCACCCTTGACTCCATACTTTCAAGAGATTGTTCAGTCCCTTCTTACCGTTACACACAGGGAAGATGCTGGGGAGGCACGCTTGCGAATTGCCGCTTATGAAACATTAAATGAGGTGGTCAGGTGCTCAACAGATGATACTGTTCCCTTGGTTTTGCAGCTAGTTCCTGTCATCATGATGGAGCTTCAGAAAACGCTTGAGTCGCACAATATTTCACCAGATGGGAAACAGGGTGAACTGCAAGGTCTCCTGTGTGGATGCCTACAGGTTATAATTCAAAAATTGGGGTCATCTGAGCCAACCAGAACTGTGCTAATGCAGTATGCTGATCAAATCATGCAACTCTTCCTTGGTGTTTTTTCTTGTAATAGTGCTACAGTGCATGAAGAGGCTATGCTGGGAATTGGTGCTCTTGCCTATGCCGCAGGTCCGGATTTTGCAAAGTACATGAATGAGTTTTATAAGTATTTGGAAATGGGTCTTCAAAACTTTGAAGAATACCAAGTCTGTGCTGTCACAGTTGGTGTGGTGGGAGATTTATGCAGGGCATTGGAGGATAAGATACTGCCTTATTGTGATGGTATTATGACACAACTCCTTAAGGACTTGTCAAGCAATCAGCTACATCGATCAGTAAAGCCTCCGATTTTCTCATGCTTTGGGGATATAGCACTTGCAATAGGCGAGAATTTTGAGAAGTATTTGGTGTATGCCATGCCAATGCTTCAAAGCGCTGCAGACTTGTCTGCTCACACAGCTGGTGTTGACGATGAGATACTTGAGTACACCAATCTTTTGCGTAATGGAATTTTGGAAGCATATTCAGGGATCCTTCAAGGCTTCAAGAACACTGCAAGAGCCCAGCTTTTACTTCCCTATGCTCGCCATATCCTTTCATTCGTTGACAGTATTTACCAAGAGAAAGATATGTAAGTTTTTACATAACCAATTATTTTTTTGTAGCTTTGGGCAATTGATTTTGTTTCGTAGCTAATTAAATTTTACTTTTTATAGGGACGATGCTGTCATGAAGACTGCTATTGGAGTCCTTGGTGACCTTGCAGACACACTTGCAGCTAGTGCAGGTTCTTTAATTCAGCAGTTTCCATCATGCAGGGACTTGCTTCGTGAATGCTTGTCATCAGATGACCATTCAATTAAACAATCAGCTGAATGGGCCAAGCTGGCCATTAGTCGAGTGATTGCCATTTGAGGCTTGGTCTCCTGTTTGGTATATTCTTTTCCTTTTTGAAGTCTCTGCATGCATCAGGTGTGTTGAGTTGGGTCTGGGGGTCTGGGATTGCATACACAAGTTACAAGCGTCGGGTCGTCACCAGTCGGACAACTGAAGTTGTCAGCCTTCATGTTGTCGCTAACTCTTGCATCTGCACGATGGGTCCGTCGGTCAGGTCAGGTCAAGTCCTTTTGCTTTTGGTTTTTAAGGAGGTCTTGGATAGTCCGAAACAGTTACAAGGGGCCTCTTCTGGGAAGTTTTAACCTCATATTCAGTGCTGAAGAATAATGGAGATGGGTGCGTCTTTGGGTCTTAATTATCAATACCGAGCATTATTTCACGCTGAAAGGGCAGTGCCCTGATTTTGGATCGATGATCCTCTCTCTTATACTTAAAGAATTATCCCTTGATTGCCTGGTGGTTCCCGTCTTCTCCCAATGGTACAATGTATCTTGGGAAGTCGAAGATGATTTCAACAGAGGGTCAATTCAAGTTTTAAATGTTAAAATGATCACCAGTGGCGTAACATAGGCATTTCTTACACATTTTTTTTCTTCTTTTAGTCTGTCCCCCATTTTTCGGTCTTTCTGGTTTTCCTCCCATTTTGAGTCCTGCATTGTTTTTCAAGCCCATCACTCTCCAGTCCACCAGTTTGTGTTGCATTCACGTCTCATCATATTTTACCCTATATCTGTATACTCTCTACATACGATGAAAAGCATCACATTATTATTTTTTTCATTATTATTATGCATTTTCATTGATAAATATTTTTTGGGGTTTAAGCAGTTTTTGCCTAGGCAATTTGGTTTGATCGATTGTTTGCATACATGAGCAAGCATGTTTGCTACTTGGATTTTGAAGTTGAGTACAGGAATTTGTTGGTATAGTTTTTTGTTTAAGGCGAGATTTATAAGCATCCTTAAGATATGTCATAAATATATATTTTGGACAAGAGGGGAAATCTTTCTCCAAGTTGTATGGCGTTAATTTATAGTAAAAATTATTCGAAGAAGTCTTAGGGTTTTATTTTCTTTTATGCTGCCCAGAATTTACATGTGAAGTCGGTTCATGTAATTCGTTTTTGTTTGTGCCTTTAGTTAATAGATAAGATTCTTTTGAAATACTTCTATTTTATAAATATATATTTTACGCCAATTACTTTGATATTTTAGGTGAGATAAGTTAATTTGTCAAATTCAAGTAAATACCTATTTACTCTGGTTATTAAAATCACGATTTTGATCTTGGAATTTACGATTTTGCGATTCAAAAACAAGCTAGCGATCCGGATCATAGGTAAAAGCGTAGAGTTAGTAGAAATTTACGATTTTAATTGAAACAAAATTTTTAGAGGTAGAATTATAATATGATTTCATGATTTAACGATTTCATCTAGCAAATTTAGACTCAATATATTGTTAATTTTTGATATGTACTATCTTTTGCTAATTTCTTTTAAAAATTCATAATCATAATTTAAAAACAATAAAATTTTTTATCGATATTTCATTTAAAATCAATTATTGTATGTTTTTGCATTTAATTCTTAGAAAATAACTCAAAAAACTTTTATTTACAAGTTTAAATTTTTAAAATGATTAATTAATACTAGGCACTAAATATTAACACATTTAAGTTTATAGGATCGAATGATTCTACGATTCAACGTTATCGATTCGATTCTATCCGATTCTATCTCTTTAAACGATTCTAAGTAGAATTTCGATTTTAATAACTTTGTTTTTAGTGTAATATTAGATTAAACGAGGATTCTCTTACTGTCTGTATATCATTTGGAATTAGGTGTAATCGAATGTTTTAACCTTAAAATTTAAACTGAATAAGTTGCGTTGAGAATGAAATAAATCGATAATTTCATTTAGAAATCTAAAATTTGTTAAAATTTAATGTTTGACAAATTAATGAAATTTAATTTTGGATTTAAGCCGATTCCGACAATGTTTAAAAGTAGGTGAAGTTAAGAATTTTTTTTGAGAATGACAAGATGTAATTTGAGAATGACTTGTCAAACTTTATCATTCACAAATTTTTCCTTAATAATTTCGTAATTAAAATTTACAATTTAAATTAGGAGTTTTTGTTTCCAATACAATCCTAGGGGTTTTGTAATGCTCGCGCCGTACCTAAGAGTTTGCAACAATATACTATTGCATAATTATTAAGAATATACATAAACAAGAATTAAAAGAAATGGTGTTCATATTATATTATAATATAAATGTTATAAAATGTAGAGTAAAACCAAAATAGAAATGATGGCCATTTTAGTATATGTCCGTTTATAGATATTTTAATTTTGAGTTTTCAGCTCATTCTATCAAAGAATATATTAGTGGAGTCTAGTGAAAATTTTGAAAAAAATAAGACTATTTAACAAAAATAGTCAACAATCAAGCTTTGGGCAAATTTTAATCCCGAAATAAACGTGTTTGCCTCCAAAGCTAGGTTTGATATATACTCACTGTTATCAACAACGAATAATGTATGTGCTGAAATTTATATCAAGGGTTTGTTCGTTGTTAATGATAGCGAACAAAGACTTTGGTAAAAAAGTCAACATATATGTTCGCTGTTACTAACAACGAACAAAAAACCTGGTCAAAGCAGGTCAAGCCTTTGTTCGCTGTTAGTAATAGAGAACAAAAGGTTTGACCTGCTTTGAACATGTCTGCTTTTGTTCGCTGTTACTAACAGCGAACACAGACTTGACTACTTTTTGACCAGTTTTTTAAATTACTAACAAACGTTCTGGCCTTCTGAGAATGTCCATTAGCAAGATCCTTTATAAAATCGGAAATCAGATTTATCGGATTATATCCATTATCCATATCATTTTTCAATTCTTATCCATACAATTAACTTTCTTTATCATCTTATTCACATATTTTTCTAAGTCTTTTTTTCTTGGTTTCTAATCAAATGTCAATGGGGCAAATTTGGTGGAATTTAGAAAGTACTCTCTTTGTTTTCAAATGCTTTTTTCATTTATTTTTTTTACAGATCCTAATATAAATTTTAAAATCAAATAATTTTAATTGTGAGTGTTTAAAATTCTAAAATGTTGATATTTAGAAAGTATACATCAAAATGAATATAACAAGATTCCATATAAATATGTCTTTTTTATAGATCGATGAGAAATCATAGTTAGAATTTGACACTAAATTCGTAAATTCTATTTAAAAAGAACATACGAAATCAGAGAGAATTACGGAATCACTAGCCTAACATTAGATAAGATCCGGTGGTAATAAGAAGACAGAAAACTAAGAATTAGAAAGAGATTTGTTTGTTCAAGAGCCTCACAATGTGACTAATAAAAAAATATATAAAAAGAAGAAATTGACTTGTAGTTGTATAGAATGATGATGATCTATGAAAGGTGCCTTTAACAAAAAATGTATAAATCACTATCATAATTCACATGTTATAAAGTCTGTATTTTGCACAATACTGTACTCTACAGTACTCTATACTGTATAGTACAGTGCTGACTATTGACTGATGAGTGCACAGCAACCCAACTAAAATAGTGCACCCCAATTACTGCATTTTTCTAGTGACCTTGCACCTCTTCTCCTTTTCTTCAAACCTTACCACAAATGTTACTTCTATTCTATGTTTTTTTGATTTATTTTTATTTTGTTATTTGAGTTGTTTTATTTAATTGACTTTTTTTAAATTTGAAAATGGATCGTATGATTTCTTTTTATAGAATTTGCTTTATTATAAGATGGATTGTAAGTGACTTTCGCCCACTTTTTTTTTTTTTTTTATCGTTGGTTGATTAATCACATTTTGATATTGTAATAATCAATAAGTCATTCTTTGTGGTAACTCTGAATTTTAGCTTTTTTACATAATAGATAAATTTTTTTTTTAATTCATGTGATGATTTTAATCTTCAAATTTTTCCATGTGATAGATTAAATGAAAGTTTTTTTTATTAACTTTACGCTATTTTTACCCAAATGTACTAACAACTTTTTCACAAAACGAACATCGTAATCACCCTAATTGACTATATATTTCGAAATAAATACTTAATTTAACCAAAAATTTTACATTTTGTTTATCATATGAAAAAATTAAAAGCTTAAGGTCACCATACGAATTTAAAAACAACATTTATGGAAAAGCAAAAAACTTAGGGTCATCATATGGAATTTTCCATTCTTTTTCATAAAACACTCTTTTCCTTATCCTATCCTATAATTAAAAAAATCTTGAAAATCACCTTACAAAATAAATGAAATTCTTCATAATCATTTATAAATTTAAAAATACAACTAAAAATTATCAAGCATAAGGAAATTTTTGTATGTTCTATCAAAGAAATATGAGAGTTTTATAATAAAATCGTAAAGAAAATGCTTTAAAATGCTTGTGGCATAACATCCAAACTATATGTTAAAATTACTTTTTCTATCCCCTTAAAGTAAGTACTCAAAATATTAAATTTTCTTCACAAAATTTTATTTTTAATAGCAAATTCGAAAGAATAAACCATTATATAACAATTGTTTCACTTCTAACTACCATAGCACCTTCTTTTTTTTTTTTTTTTTTTCAATTTCACATACTTTTTATGTTTTACTTTTTTTTTTTAACGTTGAAAGTTGATGTTGCAATCAAATTATAGGACATCTCTCTCTTTTACCCCTGAAAGAGCTATTCAAATTTGAACATATTCATCATATTTTAAAGCTTGGATATGATCTTATCTTTTGTAGATAACAGTGTCACTATAAATTTCATCTTATAAAAATCTCATCTGTCAATTTCTAGGGTGAATTTATGATATTGGTATAGAAGGTGCTAAATACTATTATCTACATGTAAACTGACCCAATTTAATTGCTATTTTTTCAATATTATGTGACAAAAAATAATTGTTAGAGAGGCCTAACAAGAGCGAAAGCGAAACCTAAAGGTGCCAGGAACAATTGAAGATCATGTGTTAAAGATGCACTAATAAAACATGGTCATCTGCAAATATTAAGATGATTTTAAGCATGAAAAACTAATGTAAACTTTAACACTATGATTTAAGGTTGTTTACCATTAGACTACATTTACCATTCGAGACTAGTATATTCATTATATGTTTAAAGCATATAGGAGCTATAAATTCTATACAAGTTAAAAGAATTACATCTATGAAGTACATATTTGAGCTAATGATTGGAATATAGAATTTTAAGTATGTTAAGGAAAGAATATGGATGATTCAAGAATTTAACTTGGCTCTACAGTTACATATACAACAAAATATATATATATATATATATATATATATATATATATATATATATATATATATATATATATATATATATATATATATATATGTGTGTGTGTGTGTATATATATATATATATATATATGTATATATATATATATGTATATGTATATATATATATATATATATATATATATATATATATATATATATATATGTATATATATATATATATATATATATGTATGTATATATATATATATATATGTGTGTGTGTGTGTGTGTGTGGGCAAAGATAGAGTTGACACGATTAATGAGCACAAACCGAATACATGCATTAGAACGGGCCTGGATCAGGATGCTCGAACGAGCACATATAGTGCTCGAATGAGCACCTATGTTTCAGCTTCAGTTTGCTTCATTTCTTTGCTCTCCACAAAACTCAATGGTCCCTTTTTTTCCCCAAAGCATCCTAACAAATATAGCTAATGTACTATTTGCCTTGACTAGCAAGCCTAAACCAATCTCAAACACTCCACTCTTGCTCCTTGCACACCAAGCATATGCATTCCATTGTCAAGTCTTGGGGTGTCCCTTTACCATACAAAGCACATGTCATAAAACTTATCACACCATGTTAGAGTCTAAAATTCTTCTACACTTCAAATATTTTGTAACATCATAACTAAGCCAAACAACACTCAAATCACACTTGTTCAATCATATTATTAAAAATTTTATTTAAATAATTAGAATTATAATCTAAACAGACTCGAACTTATTCTTATAATAGCTAATAATCTCTACTTCATTTACTAAAGTATTGGCCTTATAAAACTTAAGTTAGCATATACTTAAACTATAGCAAGGAAAACATAAAACATGGGATGATGGGATCAAATACATCGAATATCTAAAGTTTGCCACTAGACAAGATTTCAATGGCATAAACTTTTTCCATATAAATTTGGTAAAACTATGAATTTCTCTTGAAATTAGAACTGTATAGGAGTATAACACTAAACCAACATGATATGTAGGGGTACTATACGTTAGTTGGACTTGCATCATACAATTCACAACTATGAGTTGTGTTGATTTCTGGTTACGTGTTTTAGGTTGGTTTAAAATCGGCTATTGTATTTATGTTAGTTTTTATATAATTGTAAATTCATTTTTAAAGACGGATTAAAAATCAAGTCCAATTACAAAATTTGATAAATATCAGATTTTAGGTCTGTTTTGAACACCTATATTTACAATATACTAATTTTCTATGCCCTTAATAAGTGTCATTTCGAATTTTGACGTGAGTGATTTTGTGCTTTTGGTGGTATATGATTTTGATTGACAGGTCACTTCAAAATCAAACAATACTGTTAGTAGTGATGGCCACGGAGCGGGTTACTCGGAACCGAACCGCTTGAAACCGTCCCGAAACCAGAACCGTTCGCGACAGGTTCTGAACCGGCCCGAACTGCGGAACCGTGAAACCGCCGGAAAAAAGCTTTCCAGATCCGTGAAACCGCCGGAAAAAATTGCTTGAACCGAACCTAAGAACTGCAAGCCGGTTCACCGGTTCCTTGGAACCGGAACCAGACCGGGTGAACCGGCCCATCGGTTCCTTAGAACTGGAACCGGAACCGGTCCGGGTGAACCGGCACAACGGTTCCTTGGAATCGAAACCGGAATCGTCCGAGAAAGTAGTCGTTAACTAGCCGTTGTGATTTTTACTATAAACACACATCACTTTCAATCATTTTCATTCACAACTCATCTCTTCTCCTACTCTCTCTACTTAATTACTTAATTACGCAATTATTCTCTTAATTACATAATTAGTCTTTTAAGTATTTCTTAATTTAGTTAATTACATAATTAGTCTATTAATTATTTATTTATTTCTTAATTCCATTATTATTTCAATATTATCATGTCTTATTTTTTGAAAAAAGCTTCTAAATAAGTTACAAAAGTGGAAAAATCATTGGGAGGTTCTAGCTCCAAAAGAAAGGCCACTTCAACTCCGTCGGTATGAATAACACCTTCGATTAGTAATTATAATTATGAACCAAATTATCCAGAAGGGTACGACCAAGAATTACACGATTATGCAGAAGAAGTGGAAAGAGAAATACAAATTGATGAAGAAGAAGAACAAGAAGAGAAACCAACGACCCCTATTGGGATACATAGATCTCGACAGTCATCAACAAGATCACATGAAGAACAACTACAACAACAACAACAACAAAGACAAGCTCGTGGTAAACGAGTCAATTTCCAAACTATCGGTTAGTTTTATAATTTTATTCTTCAAATTGATTAAATTTTAAATTATTATTTATTTATATATTGTGGTATTTGAGTATGTCTTTATATTTAAATTTAGATGAAGATGAACCAGTAAGACAACCTTTTCCGGCAATGCCACCTACTAGTGGTAGAGCTGTTTCATATGTGTGGTCGTATTTTACAAAAGAACCAATCGACAATCCAAATGTTTTCTTATGCACTTGTCAAATTTGTGAAAGTCAAGGAGTAAATCCCTTAGTTTCATACAATTTCATCAGAGGTTAATACTTTTTAAGTTTTTATACATACATGATATGCATATTTTATAAACCAAGAATGTATTAAAAATTCATTTATTGTGTTTTGTGAACACGTGTTAGGTGGGGGTGCGGGATCTTTTAACAAACATTTGGCAAAGAAGCATGGAATCACAAAAGAAACTCATGAAGCAAGCAGCAACGGGACCACAAGTGGAAGCCGACAGTGGGACATTCCCAGCGAAGGTATGCCTTTTAAATATAATCGTAATGATATGATTGATGAATTTTCTAAATATGTAATTTGTAATGAATTGCCATTTAACCATGGTGAAAGTAGGACATACGAGCATTACACTAGAAAAACTTTGCAACCACAATATAGAGCAATCCCTAGAAACACTCTTAAACGACGCACAATTAAATTATATGAATCAATCTGTTATGAATTAGTAGAAATGTTTAAATCTTTTAATGGTAGGGTTAGAATAACAACTGATATTTGGTCTGCTCCCCTACATTTAGAAGCTTATATGTGTGTAACACCACATTGGATAGATCAAAATTGGATTATTCAAAAAAAAATAATTTCTTTTGAGGTAATGCTCGAAAGACATACGGGTGATAACATAAAATACAGATTAATAGAGATATGTAAAGAATAGAACTTGTTAGATAAGATATTTTGTTGTTCTACCGATAATGCAACCGCCAACATTAAATGCATCGAACTTTTGTATAATGAACTTGCCTTTAGTATTATCCTTGAGGGTAGATTATTACACGTACGTTGTTGTGCTCATATAGTAAACTTATCTTTCCAAGTAGGTATTAAACAATTAAGTGATTTATTATATTAGATCCCATTAGAGACATAGTGAAATGGCTTAGAGTTGGACAGGTAAAGAGAAGATATAAGCAATTATGTGACCATTATCAACTAAAAAAAGTGTATTGGTCATTAGATACTCCTACACGTTGGGGCTCAACCCACGATTTATTAAAAAAAGCGATTGCTTATCGTCCAGTTATAACACAACTTTATAGTGAGTGTACAGATAGCTATATAAGTGATGACACATGGGAACTAGCTATAGGTGTACAGAAAATATTAGAAGCGTATGACCACGCAACTAAGATTTTTTCATATGTTTACGAACCAAACGTCCACTTAGTAATAAGTGAATGTATTACTATTTTTTATCATCTTCTTAAACATTCGCATGATGATACTAACACATATTTAAAGCCGATTATTGCAGATATGATGGACAAGTGGAAGACATATTTTACTGATTTTCCTTTTATTTATGAAATTGCGACAATTTTAGACCCATGTTTTAAGACAGAACTCCTTACTATGGATTTTACTACCAATCGTTAGATCGCCCGCCTAGTGATGTACATAATTATGTTGGAACTTGTAAAAAAACTTTTAGCAGAACTTTATGATTACTATGCTAGTGTATATAACCCAAGTCGCGATATGTCTAGGCGTGCTAGCGTCTCGGCACGTTCCACTTATTATAATTCTGTAATAGCTTACATAATAAGCCAAGATGATAGTTTTGTAGAATCATCTTCTTCTTCACCCTCCACTTCATATTTAGAATTAGATAATTATCTTAAACGTCACTTTGAAATTGACCAAGGTAGCTATAATATTTTAGAATGGTGGAAAGAAAAATCCATAAAATTTCCCATATTATCGAGAATTGCAAAGGATATCTTTGTAAAACCTGCTTCTACGATTGCGTCGGAGTCTGCTTTTAGTGCAGGTAAAAGAGTTTTAGACGAAAGAGATCTCGTCTTGCTCCACATAGTATTCAAATATGTGTTTGCAAGAAAGATTGGGATCAAGTAGAGCTTCGAACACAATGACTGAAGAACGATGATGATCAAGGCGATGATGATCCATGGATGATGGTGGATACATCTGCATCATCGTCAGGAGGAGAGTCAGCGGAAGCATCTAACCAACCAGATGATGATGACGAAGACGAATAGGATCAATCAAACAACGATCAATCAACATTCAACAACTACAAATAAAAGGTATGACAAAGAACTACGTGGGCTTTGATTCCTTCGGGATACGTAGGCAACTTACTATTCCTTCGGATACTAGGTTCAAGTCCATTTTCTCCCTCTTTTTTTATTAATCATCTTTATCGTTTCTTATTGATTTATTTTTTTCATTCTTTTTAGTAAATATTTTAATAACGATGACAAACAATGAGTTTTGCTAATAATCAAGTAATCATCAAAGGTACGTCCGCATTATTATAGTATTTTTATATTATATTTAAAGGAAAAATAAAAATGAAACCAATGGTCCGACCCGCGAGTTGGAACCGCCTCATGAACCGCCAAGGAAGCGTTTGGAACCGTAACCGGTCCAACCCGAACCGTGGCCATCACTAACTATTAGTATACTAAGTTTTTGGTTCAAATAATTCTAATGTCTAAATTAAACTCCTTAATCAACTTGATAATGACCCTTTAAATACCATCATTAGCAAGACAGCTAGCCTTTTAAACCATGATTATTATCCATTAACTTTTTGTCCTAATCAATTAAGTCAAATTCATGCTTTATACATTGTGGATTTATGGTGAACTGTCTAATCAATTGACAATTGTAAATGTTGGATTTAAGTCCTTATCATTGCTAGCTATGGAGTATTAATACACATACTAAAATCTAATTTTTCTTAATTATACTTTAATAGAGTCCTCAATTTTTCTCTAACCATTGTCCCTAAATATACTCATTTAACTCATTATCTTTCGTCATATTGTGTTTTACGAATCTATTTTTCTTTATAACATACTAGTGTAGAAATTTCTGCAATGTACGGTTTTTTAGCATTAATATATATAAATATATGACATAAAAAATAAAGCCACAAATAAATTTGAAAATTGACAACAATATATTATACTTTACTCAATTTAACTATAAATAAATAGTAGTCAAATATACTTTAATGGTAAAGATATTAGTCAATATCAAATGCCATATCAATTTTTATGGCCAATAAATAAATATCATTTGAATATTTTTTTTTTTATTGTGACACTTGAATATTTTCAAACTTATTTAATATGGGCACAGCTTAAAAAAGTGGAAGATGAGAAATCTAAGGTAGCTAAACTCTTATCTCAAAGTAGTAAAATAAAAAACTCATTCTTTTAACATGTAGTAGTTGCCTTGGAAGAAAAGTTGGTTCTTTTTGAGAAAATCAACACTAAAAGTTGTCATTTTTAAGTCTTAACAATAAATTTGCTCTCATATAAAATAAGAAATAATAAATCTCCCTTGGTAAGATTATCATTTTTTATGAACAATAATTTATAGGAAAACAATCATCATAACTTTAATGTTTTTCCTGATTTATTACACTAATTTAAATATTTATATTTATATTATATATATTTAAATAACATTTTGACTAATAACGTTATAACACAATATGCTGCAAATGTTATCAACAGAATACATATAATATCAAAAAATATTAATCAATTGCACCATAAAATATTGTTTTTAAATGAAAAATGTTCCCTAATTCATGAAGAGTTTAGCGTGACGGCCTGACGGGGAGGGAGCTAGTAGCGTAAGTAGAATTCAATACTTTTATCAAATAGTGAGATACTTTACTCCGTTCTATAATACTTGCTACTGAGTGCTACATATTGTGTAGGAAAATATCATTATCAGTAGCAAATACTATAAAACGAAAAAAGTACATAACTACATAAGACAAGTAGAATAATTTTTATCACAAAATCTTTACTCAACAAAAATAAAAAGATACTTTTTGATGAATACTTCTTAAAATATAAGTTGATCTAGCCCTCTTCTCTTTTTTTTTTAATTTAAAAAAACTTAGCCTCTATTGTTAACTTTGGACTACTATCAATCTTATTATTAATGGTAAATCTTCAATCTCTTTAATTTTGCTTTTTTCATTTTTAGTTACAAATAAAATCTATTTTTTCTAAATTATATAGTTATTTTATGCATTTATTTGATTCGAGCTACCCATATATTGGTTTTAAAGTCTCTTATAGTGAGAGTTGGAGTCTTGTTATCAATTCAATGGTAAAAAAGTACATTAAGTTATCATGAGTGTCAGTTCTGCTAATACAGTCAATAGTATTAAACTTATCTCTATTTCAAAGCCACACCAGATCTAAAGACCCCCTCGGAGGAGGCTATATCAAACAACAATGTGATAGAAAGAGGACTTGTTATGTATTGTGACTTTTTCTACATATAAATTTATTTGATTAAAACTGTTATGTATTAATTAGTTGTTATTAATCTGTTGTAAATATCGTATGATATTTTTATCAATAAATTATTAGGTTCCTTTAAAAAAATAAAGTACTACTTAAAATATAAAATATAAATAAAGTATTATTCTATTATGTCTCACTCAATTAGTTCACTACTTTTAGTCTATCATAGTGATTTTGCTTTATTTTTGGGATGTTCAACTCTCATTTTAATCTCATCAATTTATTTTCTTTTCACTTTTTTTTAATTTTATTCTTTAACACAATTCCTTATATACTCCCTCGGCCTCTCCTATTTATCTTAAATGTCTTATTTTTTTATTGGGTCAAGTTACCTTAAATGTCTCATTTCTATTTTGAATATGTAACTTTACCAACTTTAACCTTACTAAACTTAACATTTTCACACTTTTACAACTATTAACCCCACTTTACCCCTATCAAAATTTAAAAACACTACACTTTTTCTTTCACATGTGGTTCCATTTGACCACCTAAAAAATAGTAAAAAGTCAAATGGACGCATTAGATGAAAAGAAGGGAGTATTAAATATTATCAAAAATGTAACTGGCCATCCCGAGAGGAATAATGGGAGTACAGTATAAAAATATATGTTAAACACACTGGAAATGTTAGGAATACTAGCATATTACCGAGAAAATACGAGGCGCACACTCCTTTAGCTAAAAAGATATCATCCCAAAATCATCTTTAATTCATTGATTCAATTAGAATAGAAACGTCATTTCTTTCAGACCTACTATTCTATTTTTAATTGAACTTTTGATTCTTATACCATGTTAAATTACGTTGACTTTAATATGAATACCAACATACAATTGAAAAACGCAAAATATACACACTTTATAAATAAAAGAAATATCATCTCAAAATCACATATTATACTTCTAATCATTAAATTAAATGAAGGCCTTAATTGAAAGTCATGTCTCCAAATTAAACGAACAATTTCTTCCCAATTTTTATACTTTGATTCTACAATGTATGGCTTGTTTGCTTCTTTGGTTCGTATTGCTCGTTTTCATAAATTTCTTATGGTTTTATGAGTGTAACCGTATTTTTGAGCTATCCGTTTGATTCTACCATGAGGAAGTGAGTCACTAATTTTTAGTGACAATATTTCTTGGAAAATAAGATGCCTTAACTCATTGCTGAGCCTCGATTTATGATGATCCGTTTGTGCTGCCTGTAGTTCTTCCATGTGTTGTGGTTTTTCTTCTGATTCTGAACTTGACTCTGGATCGTATGCATTTGATCCAAAGCAGTAAAGCACCAAGCCCCCTGTTCATCCTCACTCCCTGAAGCCATAATTAGGCAATGATGCAATGGTGTTTGGACTGTTTTGGTTACTGTATTGTGCACAGCTGTTCTGTTTTAGCTTAGTATAAATGGGTTTTTGGTGTTCTGGGTAAGCTTACTATCAATGGTGTTTTTGGGTTCACAAATGGAAGATGATGATTCTGATTATAATTGGTTCAACAACTTATATACTCCCAAAACAGAATTTGGAAGGTTTTTTTTGATGATTATAATTGTAATCTTTGATTAGATAGATCTAATGTATTAATCCATGTACTTAAAAATTGCCCAATGCAATTGTTTGTTCTTGGATTAGTTAGTTGAATTCCATTTTGATTTTTGCCATTTTCCCTCCTTTTTTTAGAAAACCCACCAAAACTTTCTTAATTTGGAAAATTTAGTGGGTTTGTTACTCCAAGTGTATTTGTACGGTTCTCTCTCATCAATTAATTGCAATCATTTTTTTTCCTTTAAATTTTGTTTATTTTAACTTTCTCTCTCATATTTTCAATATAATCATTACTTTACACCACTATCTAATTAAAATAATAATACCCATTACAATAAAAAATTTTGTTTTTCTTAATAAGCGTAAAAAACCAAAAGTGGAAGGACTTAAAAGAACGGAGGGAGTATAAATTTTAAAAAGTAAAGAAAACTCCGCCTAAATAAAATTGTTAAAGTTAAAAATAAAAATTAATTAAAGAAAAAAATGTGTTAAACTCTTAAATTCATGTGAGTAAACAATATTTTTTTCAGAATCCTTTGATTTTCTTTTATTTTTGGTTGCGTGAATGTATACCGAAAATCAGAATGACTTATGCCAAAAAGTATGTCAAATCTACAAATGGAAAATTTTTGACTAAATTGTGAGCCATGCAACAAAATATATACCATGCGATATTGTCCATGTTATATGCATAGAATTGAACATGTTTTTACATAAAATTTTATTATAAGTGCTTTCTCAATCGTTGACTTATTACATGATTTTTTTTGGTGTTTGAGGATAGTGGGATTTTTTGCAATTTTTCATCATAATTTCTTTTGCCTTTTAGTGGGTGTTAGATGACACAAGCATTACTCATTACCCATATGAAATACTATCAAAAAGCATCTAAAATTTTTGTTTAAAAATTAATTTATAGTTAGAAAATAAAAAAAAAAAACAAATATATATAGTAAATTAAATGATAAAACTAAAGAGAATAAATTTATAAATGAGATAAAATAAATAAAAAATTAAAATAATACCTTAATATATAATACAAATTAAATGTGACAGGCAAAAAAATTCTATACAACAAAGAAAGTATGACTTCATTATTTTCCTTCTAACCTAGCATGCTTCTAGTATAAATTTGGACCCTTAGTCCTCCCTCTAATGTCATTCACATATGCAAGCTTATTGTCCTTCAAGATCATTTCTTAAAAATATATCTACCATGGCTCATGCCAAAGTATTCATTTTGCTCCTTTTCATCCTTATGATTCTTCCCATTTTTTCCGTTGAGTCGGTCTCTAAAAAAATCGAAGATATAAATTATATATACATCTTCAACAAGGTATTACTAGTTACATATTAATATCCTTTATTTCTTTAATAGCAACACTATTAGCTTTTACTCTATTTAATATGTTATCTTAACGTAAAATATCTATAAATATGCATAACAAAATATCATAAATAATTAATATAATGAAAATAGAATAATATGAATCAAACAAGATCTACTTAATTATATTTTTTTTATATTAAAAAAATTGTAAAATGCAGTTGACTAATAAATAGTATTAACTATTCAAGTGTAGTTATTAATTAAAAACGGAGAATAATAATTTTTTGTGAAATTATTTTTTCTTCCTTTTTGATAGTTGGTCTAGTTTATGATTTTTATTTTGATGGATAGAATATTTTCTACTAAAATATGAGCATGCATATATATATAATAATAATAATACATGTCTGATTTTGTCCTCCCTTTTATTATGAATTAATTAATAATTGATTATATTATATATATTGGTGTAGGATGGAGTGCCAAAGATCAAATCAAGGAAACTTCTAGAAGCTGATCTAGTGCAGTTAGACTACGATTATGCAGGACCAAATCCTAAGCATGATCCTAAGAGGGGAAGAGGTGGTGGAAGGAACCCTTGAATTAATGTTTTTTTTAATACTATTATTATTTGATTACTATAATTAGTAAGTGTATTACTATATTTAATTAAGTAGCTGTCTCTTTCTCTTTAATTGATTAAGATGGAGAAAGAATTTTGAGCCATATACTATATTGTAAAAGATCCGGAATTAATATTTAATATTTAATATAAATAATAATGATGCATTATTTATTAATTAGAATTCATTAGTAGCATTTTACAAAAATAATGTAACTGGTCTTATTTTGTTACCAGCCTTGCATAATATGAAAATTATAGGAGTATTTTATATTAATATTAATAAGCTAATATGTGTGTTATGGCCACAATTCTTATTTGCTTGGATCGTGATAATGCCTAATTATACATGATATTAAAGTCATGAAATAATCATCAACTCAATATCCCACATAAATTATAGTCTATTACTTAATATATAAATGCGAAAATATATTTTTATAAATGGTGCGAATCTTATGTTTTTTTGTACATGACGATCCTAATCAAATTAAACTACCTTTTGTTGGATGTTATTGTTTTATTAATAGGTTCAACGTGATCCCTATAGGCTTAGAGAACACTATATTATATTCCTATTTTTGATAAGAAAGAGTACTTCTCACTTATAAAATGTCATATAATATCTATAGGGACCAACTTATAATTAATAAAATAGATTATATATTATTTATGTGTTTTATTAAATTTTCATTAAAAAAATACTCCTATTTGCATTATAATAGAATAGAATAT
This sequence comes from Amaranthus tricolor, assembly GCF_026212465.1. Taxonomy (NCBI): domain Eukaryota; kingdom Viridiplantae; phylum Streptophyta; class Magnoliopsida; order Caryophyllales; family Amaranthaceae; genus Amaranthus; species Amaranthus tricolor. The sequence goes on along the minus strand of NC_080048.1, from coordinate 5,467,088 downwards.
TATGTATATCTTGTAAATCTTTATATTTTGGTAATTATTTTGTAATTAGCTAGTTTCCTTACTCTCCAAGATTACTCTTGTAGCTAGTTTCCTTACTCTCTAAGATTACTCTTGAATTTATTCTCTCATTTTTAAATGAAATGGCAACCAATCATTTTACCAATTCTATCATGGTATCAAGAGCTTAAATTCTTTTTCCTCTCCTCAACCTTTTTTACTTTCTTCCTTGCTCCCCAAGACAACCGTTCCCCACCCTCACCGCTGCCCCCTCTCTTCTTCCATGGCTTCTCCTAAAACTCATCCCACCACCAACTCTATCTGGGTATCCTTGGGCCTTGTCCAGCCCATAACTTCTTTATCGGGTCATCTTCCTCGCCTAACTACTTTCTGACGAATATCAATCAAGCTATGCATACTCTCTCTTAGTCCTCTCCAGATGAACATTTCTACATGGATACTAAGGATGGTCATGGGTCCAGGACCCTGTTGGACCCGCCTTGAAGCCGCTCCTTTTTTAAGGGTCTGGGTCTTATTTTTTGAGACCCATCGGATCCGGGTCGGATCTGGATCCAGAAAATATTTGACGGGTCTGGGTCCGAGTCTCAAGGTGCAAACCCGGACTCGGACCCAGACCCGACCTCAAGACCCAAACCCTAGACCCGCTCCTCAGACCCGGACTCGGACCCTATACAATTAAATATTTTTTTTACTTTTTAGTAATTATTTTGTATTTGAATTTCATGGACTCGAACAAGTATTTGTAATACGATAAATAGTTGCTTACAAAAATACAAAAAGACACGAAAAAGGTTCAATTTTGACAATCAAAGAGACTTTGTTTAAGACCCATTAAGGACCCATCTGGGTCTAGGTCTGAAAATTTTGGACCCTTAGGGTCCGGATCCGAGTCTGGATCTATAAAAAATAAAAGGGTCTGGATCCGGGTCTGGCCAGACCCGCCCCATGACCATCGTTAATGATACTGGTGCTACTTCCCGCATGACTCACTCTCAAGGTAATTTTCTTAAGTATTTTCCATTGAAGCATCATCATAATAATCACATAATTGTTGGTAATGGTAATATGATTCCGGTTCAAGGTCATGGTGATTTAGCCATTTCTCCCTCTAATCTTTCGCTTACTCTCAAATTGTCTTACATGCCCCTAAACTCATTAAAAATCTTATCTTTGTTCGTAAGTTTACTCTTGATAATAAAGTTTCAGTTGAATTTGATCCTTTTGGTTTTTCTGTGAAAGAATTGGGCACGGGAAATATCCTCTTACGGTCTAATAGCACTGGTGATCTTTACCCTTTCCATTCGACACATGGAGCTACCATCCCGTCCTCTCCACATTCAGCTTTTTTATCTTCTAGTATTTGGCATTCCCGTTTGGGTCACCCGGGAAATGACATTTTGCATTCCTTATCTTCTAATTCTATCCAATGTAATGAAACTCAATCTTTTGTGTGTCATTCTTGTCCTTTGGGTAAACATGTTAGATTAGCTTCTGTTAATTCTCAGTTTGTGAGTACTAAACCTTTTGATATTATTCATAGTGATGTATGGTCTTCTCCCGTTTCAATCCCTTCGGGCTACAAATACTATGTCCTCTTTCTTGATCATTATACAAATTTTTTATGGACTTTTCCGTTATTTCGTAAATATCAAGTGTATGATATTTTTGTGCAATTTAACACCTTTGTCAATACTCAATTTGATCTTAATATCAAACCTTTTCAATGTGATTATGGGGTGAATTTGATAATAAAAATTTTCTCCATTTTTGTGCTACTCGGGGTATCTCTCTTCTTTTCTCTTGCCCCCAAACTTCATCCCAAAATGGAAAATTCGAAAGAAAAATTCGCACAATAAATAATATCATTCGTACATTATTGTTCATGCATCCCTTCCTTCTTATTTTTGGCCTCACGCCTTGAATACCGCTGCTTATCTCCTAAACATTCTCCCCTCTAAGTTACTTGGTCATTTAACTTGCTTTATCATAAATCTCCCATCTATACGCATCTTCGGATTTTTGGGTGTTTATCTTTTCCTCTTATCTTTTCCACAAGAATTCATAATTACAACCTCGCTCATCTCCATGTGTCTTTTTGGGATATCCATATTTGCATCGTGGTTACAAGTGCTATGATCTCTCCTCTCATAAGATAATTCTCTCCCGTCATGTCCTTTCTGACGAAGCCTCCTTTCCTTTTTCTCGGTCCTCACAATCCTCTCCTAGATAATATGATTTTTTTTAGATGATCCCAATCCTTATTTATTCCTCCACCGATTTCAGCCCAACAGCAACAACCCATCTCCTAACCCCCACCCTCATCTACTGGACCTCGTCTCCCTAGTGATACAAACCCTCCCCTACAAACTCAGAACACTAGGCGCAGCCCAGTTAGCCACCTTCCAGCTTATATTTCCCTTCCTTATGGACCTGCCTCATGCAGCCCATCACATCACAGACCCCATCCTCTAGCCCACTTTCTTCCTTAAATCGCCCCTCATCACCAAATCCTCCTTCTCCGCCCGACATGACCACGCGTAGTAAGCATGGCATTTTCAAACCCAATCCCAAATACACTTCTCACGCGCTTTCCGCTTCCTTCTCTCCTATTCCCAAAAATTCTATCTATACCCTCCGTGACCCTAACTGAAAATAATTTATGAAAGTAGAATTTGATGCTTTAATTGAGAATAATACGTGGGATCTTGTGCCGCGGTCTCTGAATGCTAACGTTATTCGTTCCTTGTGGACTTTCCGAGTGAAAACTAAGTATAATGGTTCTTTTGAGCCCTGTAAGGCACGTCTTGTTGGTGATGGCAAGTCTCAAAGAGAGGGCATTGACTGTGATGAGACTTTTAGCCCTGTGGTCAAACCTGCTTCTATTCGCATTGTTTTGAGTATTGCTCTGTCTAAATCTTGGTTCATTCATCAGTTGGATGTTAAAAATGCTTTTCTTCATGGTCACTTGAATGAAACTGTGTACATGCATTGGGTTTTCGTGATCCCACTCGACCCGATCATGTGCGTCTTCTCCGAAAGTCTCTTTATGGTCTAAAGCAGGTCGTCCCTCGAGCTTGGTATCAAAAGTTTTCTGATTTTCTAACTACTATTGGTTTTCGTAATAGCATTTCTGATAACTCTTTGTTTGTTTATTGTCATGGGTCTGATATTCCTTATCTTCTTTTGTACGTGGATGATATTATACTTACTGCTTCTTCTGATCTTCTCCGTCAGTCTATTATGTCTAAATTAAGTTCGGAATTTGCTATGAAGGACTTAGGTCCTCTTAGTTCCTTCTTGGGTATTGTTGTTTCTCCTACTCCTGCAGGTCTATTTCTCTGTCAAAAAAATATGCTGCTGAAATTCTGGATAAAGCAGCCATGTCTCAATGTAAACCTGCTCCTACGCCTCTTACTACATCCAACAAACTTTGTGCTGATGCTGGGTCTCCATATGATAATCCTACCTTGTATCGTAACTTAGTCGGGGCCTTATAGTATCTTACTTTTACTTGTCCAGATATTTCTTATGTCGTTCAACAAGTTTGTTTATTTATGCATGATCCTCGAGTTGAACATATGGCTGCTCTTCATAGAATTCTTCGGTACATTCAAGGGACTCTTGACCATGGACTACAACTATATGAGTCCCCTGTTTCTTCTCTCTTATCCTATACTGACGCTGATTGGAGCGGTTGTTCTGACACCCGACGTTCCACTTCTAGTTACTGTGTTTTTCTCGGTGACAATTTGATCTCTTGGTCTGCTAAGCGCCAACCTACGGTCTCTGAGTCTAGTGCCGAAGCTGAGTATCATGGTGTTGCAAATTTTATTTCTGAAACATGTTGGATTCGTAACTTGCTTCTTGAGCTTTATTGTCCTATTCCCACAACCACTCTTGTTTATTATGACAATGTTAGTCCTATTTATTTGTCGGGAAATCCTGTTCATCATCAACGCATTAAGCATATCGAAATGGACATTCATTTTGTTCATGAAAAGGTTCAGAGTGGTAATGTTCAGGTTATTCATGTTCCAACTGGATATCAAACTGCCGATATCTTTACCAAGGG